>NW_014581735.1:12797-15132 GCF_000485595.1 Priapulus caudatus
TAACTACTGACTAGTCTAACCACGGACACTTACATGCGAGTACGCACGCAGTAACTACTGACTAGTCTAACCACGGACACTAACATGTGGTTACATACGCAGTAACTACTGACTAGTCTAACCACGGACACTAACATGCGGTTACATACGCAGTAACTACTGACTAGTCTAACCACGGACACTTACATGCGAGTACGCACGCAGTAACTACTGACTAGTCTAACCACGGACACTAACATGCGGTTACATACGCAGTAAGTACTGACTAGTCTAACCACGGACACTAACATGCGGTTACACGCGCAGTAACTACTGACTAGTCTAGCCACGGACACTAACATGCGGTTACACGCGCAGTAACTACTGACTAGTCTAACCACGGACACTAACATGCGGTTACTCACGCAGTAACTACTGACTAGTCCAACCACGGATACCTACATGCGGTTACACGCGCAGTAACTACTGACTAGTCTAGCCACGGACACTAACATGTGGTTACACGCGCAGTAACTACTGACTAGTCTAACCACGGACACTAACATGCGGTTACTCACGCAGTAACTACTGACTAGTCTAACCACGGACACTAACATGCGGTTAAACACGCAGTAACTACTGACTAGTCTAACCACGGACACTAACATGCGGTTACACGTGCAGTTACTACTGACTAGTCTAACCACGGACACTAACATGCGGTTACACGCGCAGTAACTACTGACTAGTCTAACCACGGACACTAACATGCGGTTACACACGCAGTAAGTACTGACTAGTCTAACCACGGACACTAACATGCGGTTACACACGCAGTAACTACTGACTAGTCTAACCACGGATACCTACATGCGGTTACACGCGCAGTAACTACTGACTATAGTCTAACCACGGATACCTACATGCGGTTACACGCGCAGTAACTACTGACTATAGTCTAACCACGGACACTAACATGCGGTCCCAGGTTAATACGGCAGTGCTTGCTCGTACTAACCAAGTCTTTAATCCCAGGCTAATCACTACACACCTGTGGAACTGCTGACTATTCATCTGGTCTGTTAAAGAGATTAGGGTTGTGTTTATGGTTAGTATTAGCGTTAGGGTTGTGATTAGGGTAATAGGGTTAGAGTTGTGGTTATGGTTAGTGTTAGGGTTAGGGTTGTGGTTATGGTTAGAATTAGCGTTAGGGTTGTGGTTAGGGTAATAGGGTTAGGGTTGTGATATTTGTTAGGATTAGGGTTGTGGTTATGGTTAGTATTAGGGTTAGGGTTGTGGTTATGGCTAGTGATAGGGTTAGGGTGTGATTATAGTTTGTATTAGGGATAGGGCTAACCCTATCTGACTAGGGTGTGATTATGGTTAGAGTTGGGGGTTAGGGTTATAGGTATATAGGGATAGGGTTAGGGTTAGTATTAGCGTTATAGGTTAGGGTAAATATGAGGGCTATATCATAGGGTTATAGGTTAGGGTTTAGGTTAGAGTTAGGGACGTAAATATGGTTAGGAATATGGCTGTGATTATGGTTAGGGTTGTGATTAAGGTACGAGTTATGGTTAGGGTTAGATAGATGCACATATAGCAGATTAAGAGCGACCCTCTCACACCCTAACATAGCGCGTTGTTAACTAAGTGGTGACTCACAAAGTGGTAGTCAATCCGCCTGTTGTGTACGCACACTCGCGCACACATACAGGCGAGCGCGCGCACACACATACACACACATGCACGCACGCACGCACGCGCACACACACACACACACAACACACACACGACACACACACACACACACACACACACACACACNGACTAGTCCAACCACGGACACTAACATGCGGTTACACACGCAGTAACGACTGACTAGTCTAACCACGGACACTAACATGCGGTTACACGTGCAGTAACTACTGACTAGTCTAACCACGGACACTAACATGCGGTTACACACGCAGTAACTACTGACTATAGTCTAACCACGGACACTAACATGCGGTTACACGCGCAGTAACTACTGACTAGTCTAACCACGGACACTAACATGCGGTTACACGCGCAGTAACTACTGACTAGTCTAACCACGGACACTAACACGCGGTTACAGACGGAGTAACTACTGACTATAATCTAACCACGGACACTAACATGCGGTTACACGTGCAGTAACTACTGACTAGTCTAACCACGGACACTAACATGCGGTTAGACGCGCAGTAACTACTGACTAGTCTAACCACGGACACTAACATGTGGTTACATACGCAGTAACTACTGACTAGTCTAACCACGGACACTAACATGCGGTTACACGCGCAGTAACTACTGACTAGTCTAACCA
>NW_014581736.1:0-2184 GCF_000485595.1 Priapulus caudatus
CGAGTTATAGAGCAGAAGGCAAATATGATCAAGGTCAAGGTAAAGGTCAAATAAAGGTCGTAGTGACATGGTTTTGGTACGCGACACACCTTCTCCCCAAGATGTGTAAGTATACCAAGTTTGGTAGCGCTAGGTCAATTAGGGGCCGAGTTATAAAGTGGAAGAGAAATATGATCAAGGTCAAGGTAAAAGTCAAATAAAGGTCGTAGTGAACTGGTTTTGGTAGCGCTAGGTCAATTAGGGGCCGAGTTAGAAAGCGGAAGAGAAATATGATCAAGGTCAAAGTAAAGGTCCGGAAGGGAAATATGATCAAGGTCAAGGTAAAGGTCAAATAAAGGTCGTAGTGACCTGGTTTTGGTAGCGCTAGGTCAATTAGGGACCCGAGTTAGAGAGTGGAAGGGAAACATGATCAAAGTCAAAGTAAAGGTCAAATAAAGGTCGCAGTGACCTGGTTTTGGTACGCTGCTCACCTTCTCCGCAAGATGTGTAAGTATACCAAGTTTGATAGCGCTAGGTCAATTAGGGGCCGAATTAGAGAGCGCAAGGGAAATGTGATCAAAGTCAAGGTAAAGGTCAAATAAAAGTCGCAGTGACCTGGTTTTGGTACGCTGCTCACCTTCTCCCCAAGATGTGTAAGTATACCAAGTTTGGTAGCGCTAGGTCAATTAGAGGCCGAGTTAGAGAGCGGAAGGGAAATATGATCAAGGTCAAGGTAAAGGTCAAACAAAGGTCGCAGTGGCCTGGTTTTGGCACTCTGCACACCTTCTCCCCAAGATGTGTAAGTATACCAAGTTTGGTCACGCTAGGTCAATTAGGGGTCGAGTTATAGAGCAGAAGGGAAATTCTCTGCGGCGGACCGAGCGGCGGCGGCGGCGGCTGGGGAGACATGAAGCCATAGTATACCCGCCGACTTCGTCGCGGGGGATACAATAATAAGACTTAGACATGCAGCAATGACATGATTGATCATCCATCACTCATTTGTGAGACACACATATCCTTGTAGCCCCTTCTAGAGGCAATTGTATGCACAGCACTGACAGCAGCCCAGCTCATCGCGCTACAGAAAACAACTTATCACACAATGCACAAAATGTACAGCATAGATTCCTACTATTGCTCTGCCAGCGTTACCTACAAACTCGTGCAGCATTATCGATTGCATGTATACAAAATGTACAGCATAGATTCATACTTTTGCTCAGCGTTACCTACAAACTCACAGCATTATCGATTGCATGTATACAAAATGTACAGCATAGATTCCTACTATTGCTCTGCCAGCGTTACCTACAAACTCACAGCATTATCGATTGCATGTATACAAAATGTACAGCATAGATTCATACTATTGCTCTGCGTTACCTACAAACTCACAGCATTATCGATTACTCTCATTTTTTTCCGAATAAGGGGAGTTAAGCTCAAAGAGTGAGCTGGAAAATGGTAGCTTTAGACATGATATAAAGGTTATAAAAGCACTGATGGCTGGAACACTCACTGGGGGTCTGCTCTTTTGAACGTACGTGCCTCTGCAAGAGTTTGAGCTGGGGTTGTCGTGCTAAGCTTACCTTATGGACACTGTTTGGATCATTCAGCCATGCTTTATACATCTCCTCCACGTACACAGAAGAGCTGCCATTAAGAAATGGCTCTGCAGCCATTCGTGTGACATAGCACCGTTGCTGGATCGCCAGCAATTTCCCTCCGCTTCTGCTGACGACACAATTTGCCTGCGCACGGCCGGCTGCTGCCGTAGTAAGCGGCCGTAACGAATTTATTAGCGTTTTTATGCGATACATTTTGCTGATTCTGCGATGACGATCAAAGTTGTAGTCCCTCTGCCAACAACGTGTCTAAGCTGACCATTCACCTGCTTAGTGGCCGTGATGATGGCGTCTTGGTGATTAAGCTAAAAAACAAAACAAAAACACTTAATGTAAGATTTCACTGAAGGTAGTGTAAGCAAGCAGAGCACATGCTGTGGATACTATACATAATGTTATCACAATCATTTAAAGCCGCACAATGCGCATCTAAACGCTAATTTCTTCAGTACTAGACTAGCAAATACTTCGTGTCATGCATAATCATACTACCTTATGGCAAAATAAACTCTAGTTCCTCCCATTTGACTGCGCGTTCCCAACAAGAAAGAGGTGCGAAATCAGGTAATCAGGCGCC
>NW_014581736.1:5824-7953 GCF_000485595.1 Priapulus caudatus
ACATAATACTAAACAACCTAAAACTACCTCGGGTACATATATGTAGTACCTGATGCGACAATGACCCTTTCTGCGCTAGTAACACTGTTCAACTTTGAACGGCACCTGCCCTAACCCCACTCACCAATCGCACACGTCGTGTATGTGTACACACCGAGAGCAAGGCCTTTGTGTTAACCCTTCCCTAACATGGCATAGATTACAGATGATGCAGGCACATGTGTTAGCGGGGATCCAATTTAATAGTACAGAGAGTAAGCCGTATGGAAATTTTACTGGATACGATAATAAACCGTGCTAAACTTACAGTCGTGAGGGAATCGTTCGGTGAGTAAACATTCTCATCAGGATGAGGATCTTGTTAGCAGACTGTTCTAAACAGCGATGTAAACCACACCCAGTAATTTACATATTAACAATGTCACATTGAAAAATTCAATGCTACGGCGCTGCGCCGTACAGTATCTCGTGCGGACTACAATCGTTCATAAGTGTGTTACTGCGATATACAGTTTCAGATATGGGAGAGGTGGGATTTCATAAATCACTGTGTTAATGTAGGTCAATGCACTGAAGTGTAAAAACAAACTGAGCAGAAAATGAAAATCTGTGAGTTTATTTTCGACCTACTTTAATAGCATTGAGAGAAAGAATTGTGCAGGTGTTTTTGTCTGTTTCTGTCTGGTTTGAAACAGGATTCACAGATTCCTGGATGAACTCCCAGATTTCTCATTGCTGTGAATGCTGCTGACACATAGAAAGGTTGCTCTAATTTCAGACCATGACATCCTATACTTTATTTAGAAAGTTGATCACGTTAGTCACATTTTGGTTTTTCCGTCGTCGCTCTCCCTAAAGCATGTAAACGTCCCTGCGCTACTATTTTGCAGTACTGTATATATGCTGTGTTTTTTAGCTCGGCTGACGAAGTCAGATGCAGCTTGTAGAATCGCATGATTGTCCGTACGTCCGTCCGTCTGTCCGTCCGTCCGTCCCTGCGTCCGTCAACAGTTGGGCACAAATCTTAATCGCTCGACGTACGGTCATGATATTCGGGACGTCGGGGGGATCGCAAAAAGGATTCGGGATGTTGAATTTGGGGGTCAAAGGTCAAGGTGTGTCAATGGAGGGGGAATATTTCCCCCTTAACTTAAGGTATAAGAGGAAATACGGAATTGCAGCACAAATCTCAACGGCTTGACCTACACTCTTAATATTCGATGTATAGTGTGATGGGGAGGAAACCCATCACCAGCGCGAAATTGGAGGTCAAAGGGCAGTGGCGGAGAGGTCAGATATCAGACATTTTCTGAGGACATGGTCTAACGGACCGAGTGCAAAACTTTTTTGTTTCAGCGCTGACCTACCATTTTTATCAATTTATTGAAAGGACCATGAAATGTGCTTTCCGCTGACGTGCGAAGAGTAATGCTAGCCGCACACTATACGATTTTGCTCGGGCCGCAGTCGAAAGCCCCCGCACACTATACGACCCACTCCCGATCGATCGGGAGGCCCCCGCACACTGTCCGACTCAAAGTCAGCGCTCTCGTGGCGTTCCAAGCGGATTTAGCGTGTACTAAGGGTCGGGAATGTTTTCCCGCCATTTTTACCGAATGCGGTTCCCATGGCGCTGCTCTGTGATTGGTCAATTTTCTTCAGCGCTCGGCGGCGGGTCGGATGGCCACGCACACTATCCGAGTCGCGTCGTAATCCCTCGCACACTCACTATACGACCCGCTCCGCTCCCGATTCAAAATTCGAATCGGCCCAAAATGACCTCCCGAGCCAAACGTAAGCCTCCCGATCCAGACGTAAGCCTCCTGATCGCGCTCGGGTCGTATAGTGTGCGGCTAGCATTAGTGCCTGATAACCTTTTGACCCTCAAGAGGAGGGGTAAACACGGATTTGTTGACTGTTAACAAAGGACTGAACTGCTTTTGCTATTAGAGCACCCTCCCCTCACCACCCTTCCTCACCCTAACCACTACGCTCGCGCTCGACGCATATCCATAACAGGGTTCTCCCCAGGATGAAATTCAAACAGGGGGGAGGGGAGGGGTAGGGGGAGGGGAGGGGGGAGGGGGGTCCGGGGGGCGTGTATTTTTACCGTACGACTAATTAATGCA
>NW_014581736.1:9459-9846 GCF_000485595.1 Priapulus caudatus
CGCGTTGTAGCACACCTTGACGTCTAGAGCTCTATCTAGTAGCCCACCCGCGCGTTGTAGCACACCTTGACGTCAGTCATCAGCTACGGCTATCGAGGCAGGGACTGCCGCAGCAACCTGTTCCTGCTGCCGACGGGAGAGATGGTCTACTTCGTCGCGGCCGTCGTCGTGCTGTACAACGTTGACGAGCCGATGCAGAGACATTACCTCGGTCACACGGACGACGTCAAGAGGTGAGCGAGTGAGAGAGAGAGAGAGACGAGAGAGAGGGGGGGAGAGAGAGAGATGAGAGACGAGAGAGAGAGGGGGGGAGAGAGAGAAGGGGGACAGATAGAGAGAAGACAGCGAGAGAGAGAGAGAGAGAGAGAGAGAGAGAGAAGAGAGAGA
>NW_014581737.1:0-9842 GCF_000485595.1 Priapulus caudatus
GAGGGAGGAGGGAGGGAGAGGGAGGGAGGGAGGCAGGGGAGAGAGAGAGAGAACCAGGAGATGAGAAGAGAGCGCAGACGAGACAGCGAGAGACAGAGAGACAGAGAGACGAGAGAGAGAGAGGATGAGAGACGAGAGAGAGAGACGAGAGAGAGAGATGAGAGAGACGAGAGCGAGAAGAGAAGAGAGAGAGAGAGAGAGAGAGAGCGAGAGAGA
Organism: Priapulus caudatus; assembly: GCF_000485595.1. Classification (NCBI taxonomy): domain Eukaryota; kingdom Metazoa; phylum Priapulida; class Priapulimorpha; order Priapulimorphida; family Priapulidae; genus Priapulus; species Priapulus caudatus. The sequence goes on from NW_014581737.1 coordinate 217, forward strand.
GAGCGAGAGAGAGAGAGAGAACAAAAAGGTGTCTGACACTGCTACTGAAGAGAACAAGGAGTTACATCACCACTACAGTAGGTTCACTAGTATTATAGAGAGGGGACGAGATAACGTTCCCTACGAACTAACGAAGATGAACGTACGAACTTACGAAGATGACGTTCTAAGTCTAACACCGCGTACAGCACACCCGCAGGCTGTAGGAGGGAGGCTGCTAACTAACGTGATGCTAACTAGGGATGATGCGAACTAACGCGCTGATGGCGTCCGCTGTACGTACACGAGAACATCAACACATTCTCTTTTATTGGGTGGGCGGGGTGACAGATGTGCTGTGGTGTGGTGTGTTGTGGAGTGTGCGCGCGCGTGCGTGTTTGTGTGTGTGTGTGTGTGTGTGTGTGTGTGTGCGTGCGTGCGCGTGCGTGCGTTCGTGCGCGCGCGTGTGCGTGTGTGGGTGCGTGCGTGCGCGCGCGTGTGTGTGTGTGCGTGCGTGTGTGTGTGTGTGTGTGCGTGCGTGCGTGCGTGCGTGTGTGTGTGTGTGTGTGCGTGCGTGNAGTATCTCTGTCTCATGGTGGCGCTATAGGCATCCCTGTCTCATGAGTGGCTCTATATGGATCCATGTCTCATGTGTGGGCCCGCTATAGATCTCTTGTCTCATGGTGGCCCATTAGGATTCTCTGTCTCCATGGTGGCCACTATAGGATCCTGTCTCATGGTGCCCTATAGATCTCTGCTCATGGTGGCTTGTAGGACATCTGTCTCATGGTGCTTGTAGGTATTCCCTGTCTCTGGTGGCCCTATAGGATCCCTGTCTCATGGTGGCGCCTACATAGATGCCCTGTCTCATGTGGCCCTATAGGAATCCCTGTCTCATGGTGGCCTATAGGATCGCCTGTCTGCCTGTGGCGCCTCTAGGATCCGCTGTCTCATGTGGGCCTCTAGGATCCCTGTCTATGTGCCGCTATAGGATCCGCTGTCTCATGGTGGCCTATAAGGATCGCCTGTCTGCATGGTGGCCGCTATAAGGATCCCTGTCTCACGTGCCCGTATGATCCCTGTCTCATGTGGCCGCCTATAGGATCCCCTGTCTGCACGTGGCCCTCTAGGATCCCCTGTACTCATGTTGCCCTTGTAGGATCCCTGTCTCATGGTGCCCTATAGGATCCTGTCCTATGGTGCCGCTATGGACCCTCTCATGGTGGCTCTATAGGATCCCTGTCTCATGGTGGCCCTATAGGATCCTGTCCCATGGGTCCTATAGATCCCTGTCTCATGTGCCCTAATAGGATCCCTGTCTCAGTGGCCCTATACAGGCCTGTGGAAATGCTCACGCGAATCCGACGGTTTTCCTCGTTTTGTTAGTTGCATTCTCGCGTTTTATTTTTCATTTCCCGTTTAAAAATAAAAAAAAATCCAAAAAAATAAAATAAAATTATTTCCAATATTAAATATATTTGTATAAAATATATAATTATAATCATTAAAAAAAAATATTACATGTATATACATGTATATAAAGATAAGATATGTAAAACATTAAAAGTTCGAATGTGTGGACAGAAAGTCTGACTGTGGCAGAACCAATCTGCACTTTGTGAATTAGTAAACATTTTGAACTGTGTTGAAACAGAAATCTGACTGTAGACCACCCCAGTTAAAACCCACGTCGTTTTTAAAAACTGGATGTCACCATAAAAACAGGCATCAATTCTGACGGAAGGTTGGTTAAAACAACCTATATAACCCTCCAGAGGTCTCAGATTGCAGCCACAGAGCATCTCGAAAAAAGCAAAAATTTTCTGGGAGGACCCCCCCCCCCGACCGCTTTCTGGGTTTCCTCTTTTTAGCAAAGGTCAAGCCTCACAGGCCTGCCTATAGGATCCTGTCCTCATGGTGGCGCCTATAGATCCCTGTCTCATGCGTGGCCCTATTAGGATCCCTAGTCTCATGTGCCCTATAGGATCCTGTCTCATGGTGGCCCGTATAGGATCCGCTTCTCATGGTGCCCTATAGATCCCTGTCTCATGGTGGCCGCTATAGGAATCTCCTGTCTCAATGGTGCCCATACGATCCGCTGTCTCATGGTGCCCTATAGGATCCTGTCTCATGGTGCGCCTATAGGATCCCTGTCTCATGGTGGCCCTTAGGATCGTTGTATCCTCACAGTATTGCGTTCATATGTCCGTATCTCATTGCGTTTCCACAGCCTGGCTATAGGTTCCTTGTCTCCCTCATGGCTTCCCTGCATCCCTACAGCGTGTCTGTACGCTCCCCTGTCTCGCCACTTCTTTCCTGTCTCCCCTTGCATGCACATAACACCCTCGCTGCGTTCCCGTGGTGCATCCCTATAAGATGTACGTCTTCGTGCAGTATCTCTCTTCCTTTCTTCCTCCAGCTTTCCTGGATCACTCTAGCTTCGCCCATGTCGCTCACGAGCAGCAGCTGGGACCACAGTCCGGCCCAGCACGAGATGTGCTATGCAATCAAGCGGCAGGTCGGTGATGGGGGCCACCTCCGGGTTCGGCGGCGTGCTGTGCGTGGTGCGTGCGTGCGTCGCATGCGTGCGTGCGTGCGTTAATGCGTGTGCGTCTACTGTACCAGCGATGACGGAGAGAGAGACGGCGACAGATAGAGCGCGAAAGAGAGAGAGAGAGAGAGAGAAGAGAGAGAGAGAGAGAGGAGAGAGAGAGAGAGAGAGAGAAAGAACGAGAGAGAGCGTGTGAGTGAGTGCGCGCGCGCGTGCGTGTGTGCGTGGTGGTGGTGGAGTGGGGGTGGGGTGGTGATGGGGGGATGCTACATGTGTCTTTACTATTATACACTCCTGCCAGCGAGCGACACGTGTTTCTACGCTGCAAAGCGTAAGCTATTACTAGTCATCGTGGTATCTATCTCTGGTTTCAAATGTTTGAGTTTATTCGAGAAAAAACCCCCCATCAAGCGATGAACTGGTAGTTAAGCATCGATAGTATATGCGTCTTACACTAACTTCAAATCTTGCCGGAGTTTGTTGATCGCTATTAACGTGTCCAGTATCAGGAGGGGGGGGGGGGACGTGTGGTGGCAGTCTCTCGAGTGGTTTAAAACGATACGCGCGATTGTATTTCTGTTCGCGTCTTTGTATGGCGTACCAAAGTTTTAAAACGCATTAATTAAGTGATTAACAGAGGTCGTTACGTATGCAGTTGGCTATCAAAGGCATGTCTGCTCTAAGTACTATAGCCCGCGGATTGCGATTGGCGCTATATGTTGAGTATACAGTAACAGGCGCGCGCGTGATCGCATCGTTAGAGGTGGGTGCATGTGCTTGGAACAGCGTGTGAAGCGGTTGGCATGAGTGGGGGGCAGGATGCCGGGTGTCTGTTTAGAGCCTCTTAGATGCACCATCTCCGCCTAACAACCATTTTTTTTTTTTTTTTTTTTTTTTTTTTTTTTTTTTTTTTTTTTTTTTTTTTTTTTTTTTTTTTTTTATTACTACAGTGTGCTATGTGACAGGGCAACTATACCACGCACCAAATCGCAACCAGCTGCTGCTGCTGCTACTGCTGCTGCTGCTGCTGCTGGCTGCTCTTCTGCTGGGCTGCGCGTGTGTTGTGGTGGTGCTGCCTACTGCTGTGTGGTGTGCAGTGGCAAGGCTAGGATTTTCAAAGGGGGGGTGGGGCACTGGAGCCTTACATTTTTGGGTGGCGCACATATATAATTTTTAGCTGAGATGTGGTTCGACCCTCTCAGCTCTTTCTCTGTAATTCATACTGTTAACGGCATTGTTTTAATTAATATTTTTTTTTTATCAAGCATCGATTTTCAGTGGGGAGCACCTGTGGGGGGCACAGAAAATTTTGGGGGCGCGGTGCGCGCGCGCCCCAGCTCCCCCCGTAGCCTACGCCCCTGTGGTTGTGGTGGGGCTGCTGGCTTCTGGTGGTGGTTGCCGCGCGTGCTTCTGCTGCTACCTGGGTGGTGGCGCGGTCTGCTGCTGCTTCTGGTGGTGGTGGTGGTGGTGTAGTGTGATGGTGGTGTGAGTGGTGATGGTGTGGTAGTGGGGTTGTGGTGGTGATTGTGGGGTAGTGGTGGTGCGGTGGTGGTGGGGTGTGTGATCGGTGGTAGTGGTGGTGGTGGTGATGGCTGGGTGGTGGTGATGGTGTGGTTTGTGATGGTGTGGTGGTGGTGGTGGGTGTGGCGCGGCGGCGCGCGGCGGCGGCGCGCGGCGGCGGCGGTCGCTATGTAATGATCGTACGCAGTACGCACGACGCTAAGGCTGTTAGTGATTCAGCTATGTCATTGTAAGGAGTCTCGGCCGGGCCTGCGGAAGCGGCCGCGCGAGCGCTGCCCGTGGCCCACGCCCGGCCGGGGTGCCACCCGCGGATGGGTGGATAGGGCCACCATGAGACAGGGATCCTACAGGGCCACCGTGAGACAGGGATCCTACAGGGCCACCATGAGACAGAGATCCTATAGGGCCACCATGAGACAGGGATCCTATAGGGCCACCATGAGACAGGGATCCTATAGAGCCACCATGAGACAGGGATCCTACAGAGCCACCATGAGACAGGGATCCTACAGGGCCACCATGAGACAGGGATCCTACAGGGCCACCATGAGACAGGGATAGCGTTTAGAGACCCGCGGCATTGCGGGAAGATACGGATGATTCTAGCACCTCCTATACTACTACTAACTAAAACGATTAAGACAATACAAATCCTAGTATAACTCATCTACGCGCTTGAAAAGTCCAGCATTAGATGCATTTACCCGCTCCTATATGCCACGCCTAATCGACAAACAAATAGTGAGACTGAATTCGCCATTCTCAATACACTGATCTGTTCAAATAAAAGCAAAGGCGTGGTGGCGCTAGACCGAGGTTTCATCAACGCATAGCTTATTCTATCGCATATCATTCTACAGTCGGCCGATATTCGTGGGATATAAATACTGCCGTGCAAAAACATCCATCCTGCTGCTTTCAGACGGACATCAACTAACGAGAATGATGTGTGAGTTCAGGATCTACCAGCCCCCCTAACCCTACCAGCCCCCAGTCAACCGCACATGGACTACTGCTGTTTCATCACTCTGCACGCTGCACAATAAATCACTAGCATTCCCATAGAACGTCTGTTACCTGCAGTTGAAGATCTATATATATATATATTGCATGTGCATCATTCACCACCCCTGCCATGATGGAATTGGTTGCGTTGTGATATAGCATATAGGGTGGATCACAGGGTAAAGATAATATGCTATCTTAATCCCTTATTATCCTCCGTATGTTAGACCCTTATACTGTCGATTATTATCAGAAGTGAATAAGATACATGTACATATATATATATATACTATGAGGAGTCTACAAAATAGATTTATATTATCAGTACGTGAATCTGTTGTTAACTACTGCTGGCAGATGCACCACTTATTTGCAAATGCGCAACTTACAAGATTATATGACCACACGAGATACAAAAGATACACGAATGCGATATGCCCCAGAGTCTTTTAAACAGAATAACTGTTAAGGAAACAGAGAAAAAGTCACCAAACAGTACTTTACATCGAGCAATGCATGAGTTATGAAAATAATAATCAATTCCCCCATATTAAAAGCTGTTTTCTTGAATCTTCATTATAATTTGCACGACTTACTTTATCGCAGTCAATTATGGTAAAGTAAGTCAAAACAATGTAATCAAAGTCCAATTCCGCATTAACTTTATATATATAATCCAAGAGCGCTAATAATGACAACATGATTAGGCTCTGATAAATATATAACCTCGGCTAGCTATTACAACTTCAGAACGCAGACAAGTTGCTGCCAATACGATCGCCATCACGACGCTATTGACTTTTCACTTTTCGACTGACAGCGCTGTACGTTGCGTTGTGTGTTGCGCGTGTTGTTTGTTGTGTTGCGCGTGTTTTGTTGTGTGTGCGCGTGTTGGTCTGTGTTGCGGAGTATTGTTGTGTGTTATATTTCTCAGTCGCTACCTCAGCGAACTACGTAATCACAGCTCCCAACCCATATCTAATCCTAAATCAGATTTTGGATTTCGTGAGTATAATATTTTTATTCGTCGAACTATTGGTGATGAACACATTTTATACTCACTGATACGCGTCATACACGCGCAAGAGACAATATCTGCAACGCAAATTGTCGCAACTCTTACACGCACGCACGCACAGCACACACACACGCACGTCCACTACACACACACGCCACGCCTTGCCGCGGCGACGCACGCACCCAACACGCCACACGGCGCGCGCACGGAGACCACGCACGCGCACCACACAGCAACATCACACACACACACACACACACACCCACAACAGCACACACCACACACACGCGCGCCACACGCCACAACACACGCACACCACAGCACATCTGTCACCCGCCGCCCCACGCCATAAAAGAGAATGTGTTGATGCTTCTCGTGGTACGTACAGCGGACGCGATCAGCGCGCTTACGTTCGCATCATCCCTAGTTACGACACGTTAGTTAGCAGCCTTCCCTCCTACTACGCGGCGGGGCGGTGCGCCTGCTGCCTCCGCCGTTGTTAGGACTTAGACGTCATCCTTTCGTAAGCTTCGTACGTTCATCTTCGTTGTTTACGTAGGGACGTTATGTCGGTCCCTCTCTATAATTACTAGTGCAGTGGCTACTGTATGTGGTTTGATTGTAACTCCTTGTTTTCTCAGTAGCAGCAGTGTCAGACCCCACTCTCTCTCTCTCTCTCTCTCTGCCGCTCCCTCCCTCTCCTCCGCTCCCTACCCTCCCTCCCTCCCCTCCCCTCCCTCCCTCCTCCCTCCCTCCCCCCCTCCCTCCTCCGCTGGCCCTCCCTCCCTCCCTCCCTCCTCCCCCCTCCCTCCTCCCCCTCTCTCTCGCTCTCGTCTCTCTCTCTCTCCTCATCTCTCTCTCTCTCTCTCTCTGTCTCTCTCTCTCATGCTCTCTAGCTCTCTCTCGTCTCTAGGCTCTCTCTCGTCTCTCTCTCTCTAGCTCTCTCATCTCTCCTCTCTCTCTCCTCTCTCTCCCTCTCCTCTCTCTCTCTCTCTCTCTCTCTCTCGCTCTTCTCTCTCCTCTCTCTCTCGTCTCTCTCTCTCTTCGTCCTCCCTCCCTCCCTCCCTCCCTCCCTCCCCCTCTCTCTCCTTCCCTCCCTCTTCTCTCTCTCTCTCCTCTCCTCTCTCTCTCCCTCTCTCTCTTCTCTCTCTTCTCTCTCTCTCTCCTCTCTCTCTCTCTCTACTCTCTCTCTCTCTCACTGTTTCGACCCCCCTAAATCTCGCGGTCTGATGCCTCTTCGCCCCATTTCACGTAGAGCAGTCTCGCGGCACACACGCGGAGGTCATATCGGTTGGAGGAAACAGCATGCGCACGCAAGTTATATCGCGGCCATCGTGTGAAGTTCTTACTTGAGACCTACATCTACATCATGCTACTTCTGCTGCTGCTGCTGCTGCTGCTGCGCTGTACTGCTGTTACTGCCTATATTGCCTGTGCCTGTTACTTGTGTTACTGCTGCTGCTGCTGCTGCCTGCGTTACTTGCTGTTACTGGCTGCTGCTGTACTGCTGCTGCTGTACTGGCTGCTGCTGCTTCTGCTGCTGTTACTGCTGGATTACTGCTGCTGCTGTTCCTGCTGCTGGCTTTACTGCTGTTACTGCTGATGCTGTTTACTGCTGCTGCTGTACTGCTGCTGCTGTTCCTGCTGCTGCTGTACTGCCTGTTACTGCTGCTACTGTTACTGCTGTTTACGGCTGCTGCTTTACTGCTGCCCTACTGTTACTGCTGCTACTGCTGCACTGCTAGGCTGCTACTTGCTTACCTGCTGCTGTGTTACTGCCTTGCCTGGCTGACTGCGTGCGCTTGGCCTGCTATTACTGCGCTGGCTAGACTACGTACTACTCTACTACTGCTGTGTGCTGCTGCTGTGCCTGGTACTGCTGCTACTGCTGCTTGCTACCTGCGACTGCTGTGCGTGACTGCTGCTGCTGCTGCTATTACTGCCTGCTGGCTAGTACTACTACTACTCCCTACTACTGCGTGCTGCGCTGCTGCCTGCTGATAATGCCTTGCTAGCTGCGCGTGCTTCTGCCTGCTGCTACTGTCGCTGCGTACTGCTGCTGCTAATTGCCTTGCTATCATCGCATCGATGGGGGATATGCTACTTTACCAGGGCCTGTATACTTGTGTGTGTAATTGATGCCTTTCCTCACTGCATCTGCTGTCGTGTATTTCTGAAACTGGTGACGTGTGGTGTGCACCGACTCTGTCAGACGTTCTGGATAGCAACTCTAGATGACTTCGCTTCTCTTCGTCTTCCTTCTCTGCTTCTTCTTTTCTTCTTCTCTCTTCCTCTTCCCCTTCACCTTCTCGGCTTCTACTTCGCCATTGCCCTTCTCCTTCTCCTCTCATCTTCTGCTTTCTTACTCGCTCAAGTTACGGCACATATGCACATTTAACTCACGTAAAACCTACCAGATCAATCACTTACTGTTGATAATCGATACATATATAATCGGAGAATCCGTATCGCGTCGTAACTACTTGCTCCATGAGTAATTAGTAATCAAGAACTAATAAACACACTGTGTGTTTTAGCAGTTTACATGCAGGGTGTTATATAGTCTTGACAGTCTGCAGCGCCGAATATCCGCGCGAAGCGCGCCAACGCCGCCTGGCGGCGCTCTAATAATATTTCGCTGCCTCCTCCATCACCCGTACTCCCGAAGTTACGGCAGATATGCACATAAACTCACCGTAAACCTAGCAGATCAATCAACTACTGTGCGATTAATCGATAATATATAATCGAAGACATCGTATGCGTCGTAACTACTTGCCATCATAATTATATCAGAGTAATAAAACATGTGTGTTTTACAGTTTAGCACAGGGGTGTTTATTAGATCTTGCACGATCTGCAGCCCGCGATACCGCGCGAGCGCGAACAGCCGCCGCTCGGCGGCGCCTTTGATCGAATTCGCTGCTCTGTATTTAGAAGCAATTTCACAGTTCTGTCAGATCGGCCTGTATCGCTCATTGAGGAGTTGTGGCGCTTGCCAGAAGCCTTTCGACTACTGCACGAGGGCGAGAATGAAATGCAACATGCTCCGTATGCTAACTTGCGGGTTGCGGCGTTAGTTTTGCCTCTAGAAAGCGATTTCGATAGTTTATATAATTATTTTATTTAAAGGCCTTCTTTAGGTGAATCTCTAAACTGTCAATTTTATAACAAGTTATTTGAAGCTAGTATCAACACGTAAATACCAAGAAGCCAATTCCGTATATTTTTTGGTTGCGCCTCTGCTGATATTGAAACACGTCTTGATGTCTGCGGTCTATGCATGTTGAAAATCATTTATTCTGCCCAAACGCCCCAGGTGGGAAAACGGCCTGTGACGTACAGCTAGGTTCTTCCCGTGTTTTGCCCGGAATCGCCACGACAAAGCGCTTCATCACTACATGAGCACAAGTCGATCCTGCATGACTGTAGCTATAATATATAAACCAGATATAAACTTAGCAATAACACTTGAAGTAATTATGTCCAACTGGCATATTAATTTATGTTATGAGATGATATCCTGATGATATATATATATATATATATTCA
>NW_014581738.1:0-9841 GCF_000485595.1 Priapulus caudatus
ATAGCCGCGCGCACGCATCCACATTACTATATGTATATATATATATATATGTCTGTGTGTAAAGAGAGTATTTATATATTTATTTAATCTCTATTTGTCATTTTTTTAATGAAGGAAGCGGCAGGTACGTGGCTCGAATTATACATCGTTGATTACAGTTGTGTCATCGAGTATATGTAGCAGCTTTAGTCGAATCGATATCAAACTCATGGAGTTGTGGCGCGAACATCAACGGAGCCGAAGTAACAAATCATCAGTGAAACAGATCGAATCTACACAAACCTCTCACCATGTTGAACTAGTACACAGACAGACGATGTAGCAGACGGGGTTTTATTGATTAGAAAGTTTCACATTCACACCTGCAAAGAAACTTGTTGGTGTTCACGTGATTATGTGCGCATGCGTGGTGTTGACATCATCCGGCTGGCTGAAGGTCGACGGCTAGAAGCCATCTTCTTTCGTGGAGTAAGGTAAATGTGTATTATGTTATATACATGGTCGGCAGATGGATGTCGTTTCATGTTCAACGTTTAGATTGAAATACGTAGTAGGTGATGATGTGACATCATATAGTAGTAAGTCCGATGTATGATAATGATTCGTGTTTAATGAAAGCATGAGCGGCCGAACCAGTAGAATCATTAGGTTTTGCACGTGTGTGATTGATTTAAAATCTAACTTCTAGTTATAATATATATATAACATATATATAATATATGATTGAATTAAAATCTAGCTTCTAGTCATAATATATATATATAACATATATATATATAATGTTATATATAATTATTATAACATATTTAACATATACAATAATAATTGAATGTTAGCAAGAGTTAACAAGCGCATTTTGAATTTATCTCACTTTCCGGGTAAATTGCCTTCCTCGTGCAATATGAGGGTCTAATTATTCCTCTTCATCTAAATCGACGAACATTTGAATGACATTGTGAATGTCATTGTATCGATCTATGCGGAACCTCTTATGTCTACAGAAATGTGAGGAGAGAGATCTGACACAACTCTTAAATCGTTGCTCGCACGTATTGAGAGAATTTTCTAAAGCAATTTTACTACCTGTACTTACTTTGCTTAATTATTAGGAATTTCGGAATCATATTTCGGACTGACTCGAAATTAATGTGGGAAAAATAGTTAGCAGAATAGTAAACAGGAGTACAACAAGAAACGACCAAGCAACCGATTGCACACACACACACACACACACACACACACACACACACACACACACACACACACACACACACACACACAAACACACGCACACACACACACACACACACACACACACACCGCACACGCGCACGCATACGCACACGCACACGCACACGTACACTCACACGCACACGCACGCACGCACGCGCACGTACTCATGCACGCACGCACGCATGCGCGCGCACACACACACACACAAACACACACAAACACGCACACGCACACGAACACGCACACGCACACGCACACGCACACGTACACTCACACGCACACGCACACGCACGCACGTACGCGCACGTACTCATGCACGCACGCATGCATGCGCGCGCCCACACACACACATGAACACACACGCACACGCGCCCTCCACACACACACATATATATATAATATATATATATATATATTATATATATATATATATATACATACATACATTCATACATATCTCGAGAGAGGCGATATTTATTTATTTATCGATTCTATATTTGTTATTTATTTTTAATGAAAAAGCTGTTGTTGTTGGGGCAAGAGCTGTTGGTAATGACTATCAATCAGAAGGTTAGGGAGTGAAGGGTACATGGTTCGAATCTTACATCGTTGATTACATTTGTGTCATCGAGCATATATAGCAGCTTTAGTCGAACTGATATAAATACAGAAACGCAAAGTTATTATAGTTAATTAAAACCAGATAAATTGTAGCTTTAATCAAAATCAGAAAAAAACGAATATTGGTTATATAAACATTTCGATAAAAAGAGATGACGACACGCGAAAAACATGTGAAGTACATGTAATAAAAATACTACAATAATACTGAGATTTTAACTATATGAACTTAAGAAGTACAAGGAATTCACATATAACAACAATAAGGTAATTGAACAGGGTAAACCCAAGAAGTACATGTAATTTAAATAATACCATAACAAGGTCATTTAACAGGGTAAACCTAAGAAGTACATGTAATATAAATATTACAATAAAAAGTTAATGTAACTTGGTAAACCTAAGAACTACATGTAAATGAAATACTAGGCCTACAGTAATAAGATAATATAACCACAAAAACTAAAGAAGTACAGGAAGTATAAATATACGACAATAATTAGAGATCTTAACCGGGTAAACCCAAGAAATTCCTGTAATTTAAATGTTACAATAATAACGTATTTTAGCTGGGTGATTATAAGCGGTTCATGTAATTTAAATGCTACAATAATAATGTATTTTAGCTGGGTGATTATAAGAGGTTCATGTAATTTAAATGCTACAATAATAACGTATTTTAGCTGGGTGATTATAAGAAGTTCATGTAATTTAACTGCTGCAATAATAATGTGATTCAACTTGGCAAACACAAGAAGTCCATGTAATGTAAATACTACCAATGATGAGGTAATTGGACCGGATAAACTCAATAATTTAAATACAGAGAATTTAAATGCAACAATACCAAAAAAAATTATCCGGGTAAACCCACGAAGTACATGTAATTAAAATACTGCAGCAATAAGAGGTTTCGACATGAGAAAATAGGGAAATCGAATAGTAACAAACAGCAACATGCTTCAAACACAAGCACAAAACGGGTAGCATATATCACGGGCTATACTAGATTTTCTTGGTAGGCCTACACCATAACACTTATGGCATAGAATCAGTGGTGAATAAAAACACATTTGCTTTTATTCAATTCTTATAGAATGATGATAGAAATCAATAAGGGACAAACACTAAAACCACAAGTAATTTTGACATGATTTTAATCGGATACATTTACGGAATGATAACGAAATATAATTAGTATTAATTAACAGATTGTTATTGATAAACCCTAAGCACGAGAATTGCCATCGACAAAAATGTTGTCAATTAACGCACATCTGATAACAAATACAATATTATACCATAGTTTACTACCATAAGTTACTAGTTTACTATACTGTTCAATGACGATGATGATAATTATGATGCTGATGGTGATGATGATGACGATGATGACAATGACGACGATGACAATGACAAGGATAATTCACAATAAAACCTGCCCAGTCACAAATTTGTAAATCGATTAATCACGAATTAATAATCTATTAAACTTTTCCTACGTAAGTTTACTATCATTTTGTTATAATTATATTTTGACAGCAGCAAAATGTTATGTTAATGTAAATGTGTGCAATGATAGTACCAATAAGCCCGATCAACCAATAAGTAAATGTGTGAAATAAGAGTAAATTATACACTTTAGAAAATAACAATTATAATAAACTAAAATAAGATGTAGGAGGCTTAAACTTGTTAAGTTTAGACATGCGTAATTCGCTAAGTTTAAGTGTGTAAATTAAAAGAAAGCGTAAATTTGTATTTGCAATTGAAAATGCAATAGTATGCAAAAATGCTATGCTATAATTTATGTCAAATATGCAACACGTAAACCAAAAACACGTGGTAGTAATTATAGTAGGCCATCCAATAAGCGAGTAACCATGTACACAGACACTAAATCAATAACTTGAAAAAATTATCTGTCTCTCGATCTCTCTATATATATTAGAAGTTTTTTGGAGAATTATGGGAAATTAGTTTAGGGGAATTTAGGGGGAAATGATGGATGGTTTTGGGGAATATATCATGTAATCATTAAAGCCATTGGTGTAAAGCCACCAACGCAGCTAGACGTCCTTTCGTGTCCTATATTTGTGTTTTTACACTAAACAATTACTTGAATAAACATGTAAATAGAAAATAAATGAAAGAAAAATATGAATAATTCAATTTTAACTATTAAATCAAACAAAAAATAAATCATAAAACTTGTAAGTAAATAAATACACGAAATAAAAATATATTGTTAAAATAAATAAATGAACGGTATTATTACTCTTGAATTAAATATGACGGGTGCACTTACGAAATTACAACATGCTAACCTCAAATAAACAACAACAACAAATAAATAACAACCACAAATAACACGACCTGACAGACGCATGTATCTGATTCATGGCAATTTCTCACAGACGTAATTTGTTGAATATAATGTCCCAACATCACCTCTCCGATAATTGGTCGTTGCGAACATGTATAAATCTGACAATACTACACCATTACTGGGTTGGTCTATATCCCACAGTATAGGTGCACACATGTCTACCTGTCTTCCTGTAAAAACCCACACGGTTACAACAACAACCGTACATGCAGTCGAGCGTGCACGCACTCACGCACGTATAATCGCACACGCACACGCGCGCACGCGCACACACACACACGCACGCACATACACACACACACACACACACACACACACACACACACACACACACACACACCACACACACACACACACACACACACACACACACACACACACACACACACACACACACACACACACACACACACACACACACGCACACGCGCGCACGCGCACACACACACACGCACGCACATACACACACACGCACACACACACATACACGCGCGCACGCATCCACATACACTATATGTATATATATATATATATGTCTGTGTGTAGAGAGAGGGGAGATATTTATATATTTATTTAATCTCTATTTGTCATTTTTTTAATGAAGGAAGCGGCAGGTACGTGGCTCGAATTATACATCGTTGATTACAGTTGTGTCATCGAGTATATGTAGCAGCTTTAGTCGAATCGATATCAAACTCATGGAGTTGTGGCGCGAACATGCAACGGAGCCGGAAGTAACAAATAATCAGTGAAACAGATCGAATCTTACATTGTACACCAACCTCTCATCTCCGCCATGTTGGAAGCTAGTACACAGACAGACGGAGTTAGCAGCAGACGGGGTTTTATTGATTAGAAAGTTTCACATTCACACCTGCAAAGAAACTGGTATGGTGTTCACGTGATTATGTGCGCATGCGTGGTGTTGACATCATCCGGCTGGCTGAAGGTCGACGGCTAGAAGCCATCTTCTTTCGTGGAGTAAGGTAAATGTGTATTATGTTATATACATGGTCGGCAGATGGATGTCGTTTCATGTTCAACGTTTAGATTGAAATACGTAGTAGGTGATGATGTGACATCATATAGTAGTAAGTCCGATGTATGATAATGATTCGTGTTTAATGTAAAGCATGAGCGCCGAACCAGTAGAATCATTAGGGTTTTGCACGTGTGTGATTGATTTAAAATCTAACTTCTAGTTATAATATATATATAACATATATAATATAATATATGATTGAATTAAAATCTAGCTTCTAGTCATAATATATATATATAACATATATATATATAATGTTATATATAATTATTATAACATATTTAACATATACAATAATAATTGAATGTTAGCAAGAGTTAACAAGCGCATTTTGAATTTATCTCACTTTCCGGGTAAATTGCCTTCCTCGTGCAATATGAGGGTCTAATTATTCCTCTTCATCTAAATCGACGAACATTTGAATGACATTGTGAATGTCATTGTATCGATCTATGCGGAACCTCTTATGTCTACAGAAATGTGAGGAGAGAGATCTGACACAACTCTTAAATCGTTGCTCGCACGTATGTGGAGAATTTTCTAAAGCAATTTTTACTACCTGTACTTACTTTGCTTAATTATTAGGAATTTCGGAATCATATTTCGGACTGACTCGAAATTAATGTGGGAAAAATAGTTACAGAATAGTCAGAATTGCCAGAGTATGCACGGTACGAAGAGGAAACGACCGAAGCAACGGATTCTGCAGCCGCCGGTTCTAGCACCCGTAGTGTTGTATGTTAGTGTGTTGTGTGTGTGTCGTGGTTGCGTGTGCGTTTGTGTGGTGTGTGGTGGTAGTGTGTGTCGGTGTGTGTGTGTGTGTGTGGTGTGTGATGTGTGTGTGTGTGTGTGGTTGGGTGCCATCCCGTTGGCCTTTGGCCCGTTTCTTGTTTGTCTCCCACACACACCACACAGATTCTACAACAACTAACTATCACATCGCACACCATCACACTAACACTATTCACTACCGACAACACAACACACATCTATCATATACACCACTGCCTTAATACACGGAGACAACGCATCACAACATCCCACAGCCAAAACAACTATACGATCGCTACCCAGCGCAACGACAATCGTCCACCAAATCACCTCAAACGCCAGTTCCGCCCGTCGTCCTCGGTGTACAATTGCCTTTCGCCAACTTCACTCGCACTACCGATATACACACATCTAACGGTCGACCAGAAGCAACCCGACTTTAAAGAGGTTGGTCGAGAGACTCGCACGGCACGCGCGTCATCGCTACTCCATTACTTCATCTGTCAGCGACAAGCCCATTAAAGGCGTGTCTGCCGAGCACGATAGAGGAATCGAACTACCACACACAACACCACTATCTACACACACGTATAGCGTCCACAACGCATCGTCATCGTGAACGAGCGCGTGTCAGAGCACTGAGACCACACGTGAACCTGACACATTGCGACACACGGATACCCATCTATCGAACTTAGACACGCCGAAACGCAGCGAACAAGCGGAGCCCGTTTGCCACGACGGCCTAGCGTGCGGATCCACACGTCACTAAACGTCGGACGTGTGTCGATCGTTCAAACCTTTGGCTAAAACAATTCATTCTTATTTGTATATGTAAATTATTGTATAATAATTATATTATAATCTTATATAATATATGTTATCCTATATCTGATTATGACTAGACAAGCGCAATACAAGTATTTCTAATTGCGCAAAGCGCTACGAGTCCACACAGTTATAGTTATATCTGCTTTATACGATCAATATAATAACTAGAAGTTCAGATTTTAAGAATCAAATCACACACGTGCAAAACCCCTAAATGATCACCTGGCGTTCGGGGGGGCTCATGCATGACACACGCTTAACAGCATACTAAACACGAAATCATTTCATGACGCAGTCACCGACTCACCACACAGGCACTACTCACACATCACAATATATATTATGTAATAGTCATATATTAAAAATCTACACATAACTACTAGTATTATCAATCTATTACAAGCGTTTGAAACAGATGATAAAATATAGCGTATCATTACATTATCACTGCTCGAGCACCTAATGGTTATATAACATAATACAACTCACATCATTTACCTTTTATATCCCCACGTAACGAGAGAGAGCGATATTATTTATTTATCGATTCTATATTTGTTAATTTTATTAGTTTATGATTGTAAAGCTGTTTGTGCGAGTTTGGGCTAGCACGAGAGCGTGTTTGTAACGTGACTCGACGGTCAATCAGTATTTAGCGTAATAGGCGAGTGAAGGGCTACACATCTGGTTCGAGATATACTTATCTGCAAGTGACTCGATACCCTACATTTGATGTCACATGAGCTATATATAGCAGCTTTAGTCGGAACTCTGATACTAACACTACAGAACACTGTCAAGTTTCAATCTATATTGGTAAAGAACTTACCAAACAAGATAAATTTGTAGCATTAGATCAAAAAATCAGAAAAGATAACGAATCATTCGGTATATATACAATTTCGATTTTAAAAAAGATGATGACGCAACAGCGGCTGAATAAACATGTGAAGTTTACGGTCACTGTAAGAGTAATATAATCCTACAATACCATTTACAAGAGCGTATTTTCTAAATTAATTAAACTCTTTTCGTGTTCTGCTGCTAACTCTAATAAGTGAACATTAAGAAGTACAAGCATTCACATATAACAACAATAGAGGTTAATTTGAACAGGGTACACCCAAGAATACATGTAATTTAAATTAATACGGCATATACAATGGTCATTTAAGCAGGGTAAAACGCTAAGAAGTACATGTAATGATAAATTATTACAATAAAAGTTAATGTGAACTTGGTAAACCTAAGAACTACATGATCGAATGAAATACCTAGGCCTACAGTAATAAGATAATATAACCAAAAAACTAAAGAAGTACAGGAAGTATAAATATACGACAATAATTAGAGCTTTTAACCGGGTAAAACCCATGAATTCCTGTAATTTGAAAATCGTTACATATATAACGTATTTTAGCTGGGTGAGTTATAAGCGGTTTCATGTAATTTAAATGCTACACATAATAATGTCTTTAGGCTGGTGATTATAAGAGGTTCATGTAATATTAAATGCTTATATGATGATATATGATGACGCCGCAGTATTCTGTCGGTGGAGGATACAACATCTGGCACGAAATTATTTCACGTATCCGTCCCAAATGATGTCAACGTACCATATTCATGCGACATTTATCGATCGTGATTCATTCTGACTAATCATTGCCGTTAACGCGTATATAATTTATTTAAGTAGTAGGTGTGGTAAATGATAAAGATCCATGTTTAAAATGAAGCCTGATTGCCGAAACACTAGCAAGGTGAATCAGTCGGATGTTCAATGTCATAATGAATGTCATTGTATCGATCTAAGCGGAACGATTCAAACCTATAATACAATAGAGATGTGTGAGATGAGTGATTTGACAACGCTCTCCCGTCGGTAAACTCCTCACACTGACCATATTCTACTGATACCATTTTCTAGAGCCCTTCTGTCATTATTTAAAAAACATATTCCACAAATTTCCCAACCACATTTTGCATAGATTTAGAAATGATCTAGAATGCGCAGAACACAAAACAAAATAATACGAAAGCCCAGAAGGCTCATGCGAGATGCGAAATGCGAAATGCGAAATGCGAGATGCGAAATGCGAAATGCGAGATGCGAAATGCGAAATGCGAAATGCGAGATGCGAAATGCGAAATGCGAGATGCGAAATGCGAAATGCGAAATCTGAAGCAACCAATCACACGGGTACACGCGGGTAAACGCACGTACACGCACGTACACGCACGTATAAGCGGGTACACGCAGATACACGCACGTACACGCGGGTACACGCACGTACACGCAGGTACACGCACGTACACGCACGTATAAGCGGGTACACGCAGATACACGCACGTATAAGCGGGTACACGCAGATACACGCAGGTATAAGCGGGTACACGCAGGTACACGCACGTGCACGCGGGTACACGCACGTACACGCACGTACACGCGCACACACACACGCGCGCACGCGCATACACGCACGCACTCACATACACACACATGCACACACACACACACATATGACACACCACACAACACTCACGCACTCTCACACACACACAACACACAGCACACACACACACACACACACCACACACACACACACCCCACCAACAAGCCGCGCACACACACACGCGCGCGGCGACACACACACACACATACACGCACACACACACACACACACACACACACACACACACAACACACACACGCACGCACACACACGACACACGACAACACGACGACACACACAACGACGCACGCAACACCATGCGTGGTGTTGACATCAGCCGGAAGGCTGAAGGTCGATGGCTAGAAGCCATCTTTTTCTTTAGTGGATGAGGTAAATGTGTGTAGACACACACACACACCACCAATGGCCACACCACATCACGACCACATCAGCACCAGCACAAACGCGCACACGCACCCCGCCCAGCCCCGCACAGTC
>NW_014581739.1:0-456 GCF_000485595.1 Priapulus caudatus
AGATCTAGTAACAGATCCAGCCACAGATCTAGTAACAGATCCAGCCACATATCTAGTAACAGATCCAGCCACAGATCTAGTAACAGATCCAGCCACATATCTAGTAACAGATCTAGTAACAGATCCAGCCACAGATCTAGTAACAGATCTAGCTTAAGATCTAATTTAAGATCTAGTAACAGATCTAGTAACAGATCTAGTAACAAATCAAGTTACATACCAACTTATAGATCCAGTCACAAACAAAGTTACAATTCCAGTCACAGATCTCGTCACAGACCAAGACACAGATCCAGTCAAATATTCTGTCACAGATTTTGTCACAGACCAAGTTACAGTCCCAGTTACATATTTAGTAACAGATCCAGTAACAACGCAGGGTACAGACCAACTTACAGATCCTCTGTCATTCTCTCTCTCTCTCTCTCTCTCTCTCTCTCTCTCTCTCTATCTCTC
>NW_014581739.1:4628-5386 GCF_000485595.1 Priapulus caudatus
ACATATTAGCTAGAGCACCGCTACTTATATATATAACAGCTAGAGCTGCTACTTTCGTAATTGTCCATCAATTATTCAAAGCACTTTTACGGCGTCGGTATTTGGCGCAAATGAGCGTCGGCGTCGCACACAGCTGTGCCCACGTCGTCTGCCGTAGCGGCGGCCGCGGCGGCCGCGGCGGTGGTGCTACTGCTGCTGCTGCTGTTGCTGCTGTTACCGTTGCTGTTGCTGCTGCTGGTGACGTTGGTGATGGCGGCGGTGGTGGCAGCGGCGGTGGCTGGACCGGCAGGCGCGCGCAGCTAAAAGTGTAATTTTTAATGTCCGCTGGACACAGGCGAGGGAGGTTACACGTCAAGTTTAATATCCGATCTTTTTTGCGGGTCGGGATCTGCCCTCAGATCGCAAGATCGCAGATCTTGGTATAGATCTAGTCACAGCTAAGCTAAGTTAGTCAAGTTACAGACCCAGCAACAAACCAAGTCAAAGATCCGGTAAAATATCCAGTCACATATCTACTCAGAGATCTAGTTACAGATCCAGCCACATATCTAGTAACAGATCCAGCCACAGATCTAGTAACAGATCCAGCCACAGATCTACTCAGAGATCTAGTCACAGATCCAGCCACATATCTATTTTAAAATCTAGTAACAGATCCAGCCACATATCTAGTAACAGATCCAGCCACATATCTAGTTTAAGATCTAGTAACAGATCCAGCCACATATCTAGTAACAGATCCAGCCACATATCTAGTT
>NW_014581739.1:6474-7866 GCF_000485595.1 Priapulus caudatus
GCTGCTGCTGCTGCTGCTGCTACTACTACTACTACTGCTGCTACTGCTGCTGCTGCTGCTACTACTACTACTACTACTACTGCTGCTGCTGCTGCAGCGTGCTACACGTGTCTGTGAATCACGCTGCATATCCACAATCCGCACACACGCACACATCATCTGCTCGGGGCGTCATTAGCTAGCGTGTGTGCGTGCGTGCGTGCGTGCGTGCGTGCGTGAGTGCGTGCGGGCTGGCGCGCTCGTACGAAATTTATTGCATAATTGCGACTCGCCCTCTATCTCTACCTACTTCTCCTTCCCTCCTCTTCTCTTCCTTCCTGACTCTCCTCATTCTCTCTTCTCTCTCTCTCTCTCTCACTCTCTCTTAATTTCTCTTCCACATTCTCTCTCTTTCTCTCTCTCTCCCACCTCCCCCACCCGCAGCCTCCGCTGCAGACTAATTAAGATAAAATCAATCGCTGTTGTTTTTACGCGCGGCGGGAACGAGCTGCCAGCCGCCATCGGCTGCTTGCGAACATTTCCCGCGCTTTTTTAATTATCCGCAGACGGAAGCCCGCGCGCGTTCCAGACGGGGTCAAAGGTCAGACAGTTGCGATTATCGACGTAGAGATGGCGCCACGGGCGCGGTTAGTAGATCGGATGTTCTATTATACGTGAATACTACTCGCTGTAATACTAATAGCGCACAATTTGGCTGTCGTTTCCTCGTAACATAAATACATAAATAAATAAACAAATAGATACATACATACATAAATAGATAAATAAATAAAAAAAATAGATAAATAAAAAAATAAAAAAATAAAAAAAATAAATAAATAACGAACACGCAAATTCCGCTGTATATTCGCGGCATCGTACACGTACGTATACCAGCATATAAACATAGTAGTATTCCTACTACACCAGCAACGTCCGCAGACGATATATATTAGACTTGGAAGCACATTTATATGACGTCACATGAAGGTGGGTGTCGACGTCAGATGCGTGGCAGCATCTGCCTCACTATGCAGACGTCATAGCTGCTTCACTATATAGAGATCGTCTGCATCTGCTTTATATATAGGTATAGTAGTCGGTGCTGTGGAAAGGTAGACTACGCGTGTTCGCTGTACAATACGTGCTGCAGTTACTGCTGTGTGCTGGAGTGAGGCATGGGAATCATTGCAGCAGCAGTAGCTGCCTCCATTGGTGAGGCGATGCCTCATGAGATTTAGTCCCACGAGAGAGCGCCTTTGTCGCGCGTGAGTGCGTGAGTGTTTGTGTGTGCGTGCGTGCGTGCGTGCGTGCGTGCGTGGGTGTGTGTGTGTGTGCGTGCGTGCGTGCGTGCGTGCGTGCGTGGGTGTGTGTGTGTGTGCGTGCGTGCGTGCGTGCGTGCGTGTGTGCGTG
>NW_014581740.1:1787-3500 GCF_000485595.1 Priapulus caudatus
ACACACACACACACGACACACGACACACACACACACACACACACACACACACACACACACACACACACACACACACACACACACACACACACACACACACACGCACCCCCACGCACCTTGTAGTGCAGGTCGTTGCAGTTGGTTCCATTACACAGCAGAGCCTCGCATCCCACACCCTCAGCAAACATTGAACCCTGGCAGTATAGCTTTTTCATGAGTGGATGCGGCAGCGGTGGAGGACTCGTACAGAACCTATACCTGCAACATTCAAGCTCCCAATCAGAATAAAATAACGAATAAATTTACAATTATAAGTATAAAATAAGCACACAAATATATAATTTGCTGTATTTAAAATCGAATAATTATTAATAAATTATTGATAATATTTATCAATTTAATTTTTTTTAATTGTTACAAAAACGATGATTAATATATATATGAACTAATTTAATAATTCAACGATAATAATGATAACGATATCCGGTAACAAGCTATTAATTACAGGTAAGCTGATACCTGCTGACGGGCACAGGCGAGTCGTCTACGACGCTGGTCGCTGTTGTGTTAACGTCGACGTCAGCGATACCAGTGAGGGGGGCGCCACGCTCGCACATGCAGGTCGAGAATTCCGCCGATAGGTTGCGCCAGTCGGTCCAGCCGCCGTAGCGACCGTCTGTGGATGAGAGAGTAGTGTCAGGCTAAGCTGGGGTGTGTGTGCGTGTGCGTGTTTACACACATACGCACGCGCACACACACACTCTCACTCTCTCCTCTCTATCTCTCTTCCTTTATTTATCTATCTCTCCCTCTCCTTTTTCTGTCCTTATCTTTCTCCCCAGTCTATCTATCTTTCTTTCCCCATTTGTTCATCGCTTTCTTTATCTCTTTCTCACTTGTTCGACCCTCCCTCTCCCTCTCATTACAGCATATGGATCACACTCCCTCACCCTATCTCTTTCTCTCTCTCTGTCTCGTTCACTCTCACTTTCTTTCTATAAATCGATCTATCTATCTCTCCCTTCCTCCCTCCCTCTCACCCCCTCCATCCCTCACTCCCTCTCTCCCACCCTCCCTCCCTCCCTCTCTCTATCCCCCTCCCGTCCTCCCTCCCCTCCCTCCCTCTCCCTCTCTCCATCCCTCCCTCCCTCTCTCCATCTCCCTCCCACCTCCCCCCCTCCCCTTTCTCTCTCCCTCCATCCCTTCACGACCTCGCGCCCCCTCTCTTCCCTCCTCCCTCCCTCCTCCCTCCCTCCCTCCCTCCCTCCCTCTCCCCTCCTCCCTCCTCCCTCCCTCACTCACTCGGTCGGCACGTCCCGTCTTTCTGTCGCATGCCGAAGCAGTCAATGTAGCGAACGTGACCGGCGGGACAGTCGCTGTCCCAGTATGAGTAGAACTCGCTTGCGACCAAAGCATGCGACACGACCTCCGTGAAGATGCAGGACGCCGACGTCTGCTTGAGTCCGAAAGTCAGGCAGACGACGACGGCGCTGTCGCCATAGGAACAGCTGTTCTTCCAGATACCACCTGTACGTGGGAGGTGAAGAAAGGGCGAGGTGACGTAGTGGTGTGATGGGGGAGGGTGAGGAGACGGGGGAGGAGGGGGACGGGAGAGTGGGGGAGGAAGGAGGGGGGGGGGTGGTGGAGTGGTTTGATGGGGGAGGGTGAGGAGACGGGGGAGAGGGGGAGGGAGGAGGGGGGAGGTGATGTAGT
>NW_014581740.1:7432-7803 GCF_000485595.1 Priapulus caudatus
CACACACACACACACACACACACACACACACACACACACACACACACACACACTGTGCCTGTATACGTACGTGCGCATGCGCGCTGTCGGCAGTGCTTGCGTTCGAACTTGTTGCGTCGCGTCAGGCGATCGATGCAGGCGTAGCGGGACGTGCCGACGCAGTACTGCGTCCGCGTCCTGACGCCGATGCCGCAGCGGACGCTGCACGCGCTCCAGATGCTCCAGACGGCTTCCTCTGTCGGGCGAACGCAGGCATTAATAACGAGAGAGAAGACAGAGGGAGAGAAAGAGAGAGGGGGCGATATGGCGAGGAGTCAGGTATAAGGAGAGAGAGAGAGAGAGAGAGAGAGCGCGAGATAGAGAGAGAGAGA
>NW_014581740.1:9568-9831 GCF_000485595.1 Priapulus caudatus
CACAGCTCTACCACTAACACCACGTACCTGTAGCTTCACAGCTCTACCACTAACACCACGTACCTGTAGCTTCACAGCTCTACCGTTAACACCGCGTACCTGTAGCTTCACAGCTCTACCACTAACACCACGTACCTGTAGCTACCGTTAACACCGCGTACCTGTAGCTTCACAGCTCTACCACTAACACCACGTACCTGTGCGTGCGTGTGTGCGTGTACGTGTGCGTGCGTGCGTGCGTGCGTGCGTGCGTGCGTGTGTGC
>NW_014581741.1:0-5000 GCF_000485595.1 Priapulus caudatus
GAGAGAGAGAGAGAGAAGAGAGAGAGAGAGAGAGAGAGAGAGAGATAGAGAGCGTGAGAGAGAGAGAGGTGCGATTGCACTGGTTACTATATCGTATTAGAATGAACACGGGACTCGGAGTTTAATCATGAATAATTAGACAGGTAGATGGCCAGATAGACGGTAAATAATCTTCTATCGTCTACTATTTGCTGATGGCTTGTCATAGCGATGTACACATCATCGCTAGCACGCAGCATATATGTGCAGCAGCCCCCCGTCCCCCCCTCCGCCACCACTACTGCCTCTATATGAATGAAGCCAGGTCACGGTATGTAGATCGCGTGCCTTGTGTGTTGATCGGGGATAACCATCGCCGATCGTCCACAGCTAATGATCACGCAGCGATCTGTTTGAACACGCTTGCTGCCCGAATACCATATGGTCTCGGTTTCTCTGCGAGGGATGCGTGCGAGGTAGTGATGCTGCCTGCCTGCAGGGACGTATCTCTGTCTCCTCTCTCTCGATCAATCTGTCTCATCTCTCTCTCTCTCTCTCTCTCTCTCTCTCTCTCTCTCTCTCTCTCCTTCTCTCTCTCTGCGCCGCCTCCTCTCCCCACTCTCTCTAAAATCTCTCTCTCTCTCTCTCTCGCGCTTCTCTCTGCTCTTCTCTTCTCTCTCTCTCTTCTCTCTCTCTCTCTCTCTGTTCATTCTCTTCTGGCTCTCCTCTCTCTGTATCTTCATCTCTCTCTCTGTATGCTCTCTGTCTCATCTCTGCTCTCTCTCGGCTCGCTATCTCTCAGCTCTCTTTCTCTCTCTCTCATCGCTCTCTCTTCTCTCTCTTTCTCGTCGCAGTCTCATCTCTCTAGAGAGAGGAGAGAGGGAGGGCGGATGTTAGGTAGATAGATAGATTAGATCGATTAGATAGAATAGATAGCGCCGCCACTTTCCTTCCCCGCTCTTCTCTCGCACGGCTATGCTCTGCTCTCCCCCCTCTCTCTCTCTCACGTCTCTCTCTCTCTCTCTCTCTTCTCTCTCTCTCGTCTCTCTCTCTCTCTCTCTGCTCTCTCTGTAGAGAGAGAGAGAGGGGGAGAGGAGGTAAGATAGATAGATAGATTAGACTCACTCCCTTTCTCACCAGCCCCCCTCTCTCTGCTTCTCTCTCCTAACTCGCTCGCAGCGCTCTCTCGTTCTCTCTCTTTCTACTCTCTCTCTCTCTCTCATCTCTCTCCTATCGACTCTGCTCATCATCATCTTTCGCCTCTCTCTCTTCGCTCTCCTCTCTCTCTTCTTCTCTCGACTCTGTCGCCATTCAGTCTCCTCCTCCTCTCTCTCTCTCTCTATCACTCTCTCTCTCTCTCTCTTTCGCGCTCATCTCTCTCTCTCGCTCTCGTTTCCTCCTTTCGCAGCTCTCTCGTTTTCAGCCTCTCTCTCTCCGCCTCCTCCTGCTCCTTTCTCCCGGTGACAAACTTTGGCATACACGACAGCTCAACTGCCGCGCGCAGACGTCAGCAAGAACAAATCCTGCTTCGCCATCTAATTGCTGAAGGCTCACTCTCCCCTCGCGAACCTGGTCTAGATTCAGTGATGCCTGGGCGAGAAATTATCGACTACCCGGCTTGAGCTTCATGTTAGATGATGCCTGTGGCCTGGTACTGACGAATCGACATCGCCGCCACGCGAGCCAAACCGGTTGCCCCTCCCAGAAGAGATCGATGGTGTGTGGCTTGGCTGGCGAAGGAGAAGACTGAGACGTTTGAGAGCAATGAAGAGTCTAACTAGGGACGGCTATGGACTTGGCGTGAGCTGTGAAAGGTCAAGGTCTCGCGACACAAGCGCTGGAATGCTGAAAGGGCTGTTAAGCTTTTGCAAGCCCTGCCAGGGATATTCTATAGATCACATCAAGGAGTGAATAATGATAAATTGTGATGTATAAGCAATAGAGTAATGACAATTGAAACAATGACAATTTAAGAACAATTAATAGTGATGACATATTGACCATAAATGATCTAATGACAATTGCAAAATACAAATGTCAATTTGTCAGTATTTATCCTGAGTACATTTAATGATAATCCAGCGTGCAATTCCATTTGCGAGCAATGCGCTTAAAGAATTTATTGAGAGAACGCGCGCGTACGTGCCCATGCTTGTATGACTTTCTGTGAATACATGTGGCGTGCGTGGCAGCGGCTTGTTGTACGAGCGTACGTGCGTGCGTGTGCGTGTGTATGGGGCGTACGTGTTGCGCTGCGTACCTCCGTATCTCTCTCGTCGCATCTCTCTAGCCGCGCCCGACTGTTTGAGTAACCGCTGTCTACCTCCTCTGGCCGCCATCATTACGAAGTGTGTGTGTGTGTACAACTGCCGTCCCCCGTGGCGTCACGGCACGCCCGCACAACCCTTTGTCTCCGTTAATGTGTCGGCGCGTTCATCTACCTTACTGATTGCGGCAACAGCAATGTTTAATGCCCCGCGCGTTCCCCGCGTCTTTGTCTGAACGACCGCTAAAGAGAACTATCGAGATAGATTTTTAGGCGCAGCAAGCAGCAGGCAGCAGCACAGCCAGCGCGGCCCGACGAAGACAGGGTTTTTGCGCGGAGTGTGAGCCGCCGCGGGTCTGTCTGTCGGGCAGTGATTGCGTTTTGCTCGGCTAAGCTCTCTCTCGCTTGTCGTCTCGTGCAAGTTTGACATCGTGCAGCTGCAGCGCGCAGTAGCGAGATGACGAGGAAAGAATCGACAGCGAAGCGTGAAAAAAGTTTTCCGTATTTGTTGTCGTCGACGCGATAATCGTTGTTGCCATCCACCAGCAGTAGGCAAGTAGAGTAGTAGACCTAGTAAGTAGTTAGTAGTCAGTAGTAGTAGTAGTAGTAAGTAAGTAGTAAGTAGATCTAGTAGTAGTAGTAGTAGTAGCAGTAATCAGTAGCAGTCAGCAGTAGCAGTATCAGTAGCAGTAGCAGTAGCAGTAGCAGTAGCATAGCAGTAGCGCAGTAGCAGTAGCAGTAAGTCAGTAGCAGTAGCAGGTAGCAGTAGCAGTAGCAGTCAGCAGTAGGCAGTAAGCAGTAGGGCAGTAGCCGTAAGCAGTAGCAGTAGCAGTAGCAGTAGCCAAGTAAGCAGTAGCAGTAGCAGGCAGCAGTAAAGCAGTAGCATAGCAGTAGGCAAGTAAGCAGTAGAGCAGTAGCAGTAGGCAGTAAGCGGCAGTAGCATAGCAGTAACAGTAGAGTAGCAGTAGCAGTAGCAAGTAGGCAGTAGCAAGTAGCAGTCAAGCAGTAGGCAGTACAGTAGCAGTAGCAGTAAGGCAGTAGCAGTTAGCAGCTAGCCCGTAAGCAGTAAGCAGTAGCAGTAGGCAGTAGGCAGTACAGTAGCAGTAGCAGTAGCAAGTAGCAGTAGGCAGTAGCAGTAAGCAGACTAGTAGTATCAGTACAGTAGCAGTAGCAGTACAGTAGCATAGCAGTAGGCAGTAGCAAGTAGCAGTAGCAGTAGCAGTAGCAGTAGGCAGTAGCAGTAGCAGTAGCAGTAGGCAGTAGCAGTAGCAGTAAGCAGTAGCAGTAGCAGTAGCAGAGCAGTAGCAAGTAGGCAGTAGCAGTAGCAGTAGCAGTAGCAGTAGCCAGTAGCAAGTAGCAGTAGCAGTAGCAGTAGCAGTAGCAGTAGCAGTAGCAGTAGGCAGTAGCAGTAGCAGTAGCAAGTAGCAGTGAGCAGTAAGCAGTACAGTAGCAGTAGCAGATAGCAGTAGCAGTAGGCAGTAGCAGTAGTCAGTAGCATGTAGCAGTAGCAGTACAGTAGCATGTAGCAGTAGCAGTAGGCAGTAGCAGTAGCAAGTAGCAGTAGCAGAGCAGTAGGCAGTAGCAGTAGGGCAGTAAGGCAGTAGCAAGTAAGCGCAGTAGGCCAGTAGCGAGTAGCAGTAGCAGTAAGCAGTAGCAGTAATCAGTAAGTAGCAGTAGGCAGTAGCAGTAGGCAGTAGCAGTAGCATAGCAGTAACAGTAGCAAGTTAGGCAGCTAGGCAGTAGGGCAGTAGCAGAGCAGTATGGCAGTAGCAAGTAGCAGGTAGGCAGTAGCAAGTAGCAGTCAGCGTAGCAGAGCTAGTAGTAGCAGTAAGCAGTAGCAGTAGCAGTAGCAGGTAGGCAGTAGCAGTAAGCATTTAAATGTACAGTTAGCAGTAGCAGTAGCAGTAGGCAGTAGGCAGTAGCAACGTAGCAGTAGGCAGTAGCAGTAGCAGTAGCAGATAGCAGTAGCAGTAGCAGTAGGCAGTAGGCAGTAAGCAGTAGCAGTAGCATAGCAGTAGCAGTAGCAGTAGCAGTAGCAGTAGCAGTAGCAGTAGCAGTAAGCAGTAGCAGTAGCAGTAGCAGTAGCAGTAGCAGTACAGTAAGCAGTAGCAGTAGCAGTAGCAGTAAGCAGTAGCAAAGTAGCAAGTAGCAGTAAGCAGTAAGCAGTAGGCAGTAGCAGTAGGCAGTAGCAGTAGCAGTAGCAAGTAGCAGTAGCAGTAGCAGTAAGCAAGTAGCAGTAGCAGTAGCAAGTAGACAGTAGCAGTAGCAGTAGCAATAGCAGTAGCAGTAGCAGTGCAGTAGCAGAGCAGTAGCAGTACAGATAGCATGCAGTAAGCAGTGGCAGCAGCAGCAGCAGCAGCAGCAGCAGGCAGCATACCACCACCACCACAGCAGCAAAGCAGCAACAGGCAGTACCAGTCAGCAGCAGCAGGCAGCAGCAGCAACCAGCAACAAGCAAGCAGCAGCGTATAGCAGGCAGCAGCAGCAGCAGTAGCAGGCAGCAGCAGCAGGCAGCAGTCGCAGGCAGCAGGCAGCAGCAGTGCGTGGATGCTGTCCTCGCTGCGTTATAATTATGTCAATGTTGAAACATGGCGATGCCGCGCAACGTTCATTTTTAATTACTACACACAGCTGGACGGATTCTCTATCAAGAGAACAAATCGTCAGAGTTTACATGCTCCTCTTGATTCGCATCCGTTACGCGTGCTCATCCATCAGTGTCGCACGCACGCACACGCACGCGCGCACGCAACGC
>NW_014581742.1:0-4286 GCF_000485595.1 Priapulus caudatus
AATGTATTAATGTACCTAGACCAATGTACATTGTAGGCCACAGTCGTTTTCAAAAACGTATTATTTCAGGACAATAATATTATCTACTATTTCAGCAAAATCTGTCCATACCAATTGGCCTTTCAGTTTCTAATAAATGTGAAGTAGATCTGCACCATAATTATGTTAATTAGAACAAGGTGATAAAAACAAACAAACAATACCGCACTTAGAATAGGTTGTAATTACACTTGGCATCTGAAAGGTGTTTATTTCATATGCTTCCCAAGTAATAAAGTCATTTTACAAGCCAATTGCTTTCATGTACTTTCTTAAGAAACAGGGTAGCGCAATACATTATAGCAGACAATTAGTTTGTATGTACAATATGATTAGAGTTTAAAATAAACTGTCACCCGTTTAAAAAAAATTTTTTTTACATACATGTATTTTTGTGGACTTAATTAAAGCTAATGAGGTTTTGGTACGTGGAAAAAACCCAAATTTAATTATTCTTGTTATAGAGTCATAATCTTATATAGTTCTGTATGAATTGATAATGCCCTGAGTATTAATTGTTTGCTTAGAAATGCTCAAATTTTCAAGAAATAACAAAATCATCAAAGATGTTGGGGTCACGCTGAAACACTGCCATTTGTAATATACATAGGGATGTTTTGCTACTGGGTATTATAACATTACAACAGGTCATTCGTATGTTACTACGTATGTAGTAAGTGTTACGAGACGTCTTACGAGAGCCTAAATCCTCTCATAACTTAAGATTAAGATGAAAATAACACAGTTACACAAATAATTGTAATTATAGTGATATTATATTATATATTAATGAGTAAAATGGGTGTTTTAAACTTACTTATAATCGCCTGATGATGAACCAAAACAAATATTTACAAATGGGCGTTTGTTCTCTTGTTTTGAAGGTTTATCGCGTCAGAGCAAATCAAAGCAGCCAATCAGAGGAACCCTTTGCGCATTTGCGGTACGGAAAAAATAGACGCGCCCAGGCGGATCTTTTCATCGTTGGCTGTGATTGGTTTATTTATGTTCCTTCTCGCCTTGGTTGATTTAGTTACGGTACATAAATCGATTTTATTACGGTACATAAATCGATTTAGTTACGGTACATAAATCGATTTAGTTACGGTACATAAATCGATTTAATGACGGTACATAAATATTATTTATGTCCCTTCTCGCCTGCCATATACGTGTGGATTCCGTTAATCCAGTGGTCGATCCTGTTAATGAACTATACCCGGGCCGATACCCAGGCCCGGGAGCGAAATATTTGTTCCCAAACAGGTTTACCGATTACAGTAAAATCCTGCCTCCTGATTGGTTCAAAGGCAGGCGTGCACACATGTGTTTGCTTATTTAGCATATGTCATGAGCTATTTTTGATAAAACCTGTATAGCTGTGCGGTTAGAACACCGTCATTGCGTCTGAAAGGTTGATCGTTCGAATCGCGTTTGGTTTTTAATTATTTTTTTGTTTTCTGTATTTTTCTATCTTTATCCATTTAACTATTGTTTTCCAATTAACGGAAATATTTGCATGATTGATTTACAACAATTATATATTTAAATTTAAATTTTTTTTTATTAATTTCATTTCATTTATTAGTGTTAATTAAATTTAATTAGGGTTAGGGTTAGGGTTAGGGTTAGGGTTAAGGTTAGGGTTAAGGTTAATAGGTAATTTACTACTCATTTTACTGTAATAGGTAAACCTGTTTGGGAAAAAAAATTTCGCGGCCCGGGATAATGTCTTGTCGGCGAAAAGGCAAGTTCCTTACACATAAATACATACATACATACATACATACATAGATAACCTATAAACTGCGTTCGCTTTTTGATCCGTGAAACGTGTGTGTGTATAGATGCGAAGGTGACCCCAATACCACAGCGCTGGAGCGATACGCGTTGGCCAGGGTCGTGAGTACGCGTGGAATTTATTAGCGGCAGACACGTATACCATACTTCAATAGTGGTTCCCCGTGTTTAACAGGTGCAAGGTTAGCCAGCCACACGTCACCTTTTGGCTTCTCACTTCGCGTGGCGAGAAGGTAAACCGTGAAACTATACATGAACCTTCGGACCGCGCTAAACATTGTTTAGCAAGATTTTAATCATTGGCAAGCGTGCAATTACGTTATAAACATGGCGGACGGACAGCGATCAATCTCCGACGTGAATGCGATGGACTACGAAGAGTTTAATCGCGTGTTCGGGGACGGTGTAGCACGCGGTGCGTACATATAGCAGCTGCTGTATACGAGAACAGGTCTTACAGAACCGCAGCACACCTACACGCTGCCTTCTGCCAGTTCTTAGACGGCCAACCTGCTCCACGTAAGTATGTATACTAATCTATATAGACATATTATGACTTCGTGAGTCTTGTGACAGTGAGATAATGTTTCTTGCAAGATACCTGGACAGTCAGCCCAATGTAGGTATATAAGTACTAATTTATATAGGTATAGTTATAGTAAGATTTTTAGACAGTCAGCCCAATGTAGGTAAGTACTAATTTACATATGTTTGAGATTATTTACTCCTGATATATAATTGTGTGAGTGCGCGCGTGCATGTGTGTGCGCGCGTCCGTGCGTGCGTAGGTGTGCGCGCTTGACTCAACTGAGTGTGGACTCTATGCATGCGCACTCACAGGCACACCGAGACGTTAGCTGAGTGATGTAGGTACGCGTGTACCATGGAACGAGTGTGTAAAGTGTGATATAAACTGTATAAAGTGTGTATATAACTGGCTGCAAGGCAGCTAGGCTATTCGCGATATCAAATTGCGTATAGCGAGCAGAACTGGTTTCTGTGTTATATTAGGAATGTCCGAATGAGCGCGTTGTTAAGCAAGTTAAGGTCAATATTACCTCCGCCACGGACGTTGTTTTTGCCCCTGTTCGTTTGTTTGTTGGTTGGTTTGTTGGTTTGTTTGTCTGTCAACAGGATATCTCAAAAAGTTACGGACGGATTTTGATGAATTGTTTTGGACGAGTTGGTCTTGGGCCAACAACCAGTAGATTAGATTTTGGTGGTGATCCGGATCCAGATCTGCATCCAGGATTATTTTTTTATTGTGGGGAAGACTTTAATTGGACTCAAAATTCATCAAAAAAACCTGGATCTTTTTTTATTTTTTATTTCTGAAAGTTTCATCAAACTCTATATTGGCTGTACCAGCAACCTTGTTATAATAAGGAAGCACATGCATTCAGTTGCATATGTCTCTCTATTTCACATACATTCCGATACAGTTTCTGTATAGATATAAGGGAAGGTAGGTGCGAGTGACGTATATGTAGCTAGCACAGTTACAGAAGGTTTTGTGCATTTAATTTTAATTGCAATATAAAGCATATATAATAATAACATATACTTTTATTACTATATATATTATAATCATATAATATATAATTGCATTTAATAAGGTTTAATTCGTGCATTTGTATGCTTTATCTGTCTATCACATACATTCCAGCAAACATGTATGTATTGGGGCGATACTGGCCTCGTTCCGGCTCGTACCGACAGTACCGCTAACGGCTCACCTGTACTGGCACGGTGCTCGCCCGATTCGACTTCTGAAGTAGAAAGCAGTGGAGTGGATTGACAAATTTAAAGAAAATGCTGTCCCCATAAGTACCAAAGATGTGACAAAATTTGAAGTTAAACTATTTAAAGGTAGGTAGTTAAATTCAAGCTTTTTATTGGTTTTTGTTACTCTGATTTCCAACAGATAGCAGGCACTACCTAATTAGAAATTAAACAGGGACAGTCTATATTACCCAGCTAGTCGTACATGAACTAAAGAATACAATTCTTTACCGTTGATTCGAACGTGAAATTAGGAGTTTTGAGACTCGGGTAAATTCGGGGCTAAAGTCTGTTCAACAAGGTTTGTTTACCGTTTTCCTAACGGTATATGTTGAGTTTGTTGGGGGCAAAATTTGCCGAAATGCAACAATTTGAGTTACCACAAAATGGTTGCCGACACTTGTTTACATCTAATTTTACGAAACGTTTTGTCAACAGAGTGGTTTCAGCACTTACTGACTTAGTGCTTTGATCTATTATTTTATCTACTCGGGCAATGATACTTAAAAAAGTTATTCGCCTCAGGCTCGGTGAATCTTGTTGAATATTACATATATATATATATATATATATATATAGAGAGAGAGAGAGAGAGAGAGAGAGAGAGAGAGAGAGAGAGAGAGAGAGAGAGAGAGAGAGAGAGAGAGAGAGAGAGAGAGAGAGAG
>NW_014581742.1:7391-7921 GCF_000485595.1 Priapulus caudatus
AAGAGATTGTGAGGAGGTAGAGAGATAGAGAGAGTCAACATAGAAATACCAACATTGTTTCAATGTTTTGTTTTTATATGGCTATATATATTTTTATATAGTTAGATAGATATAGATATAGATATATGATGAGATTGTGAGGCAGTAGAGAGATGGAGAGAGTCAACATAGAAATACTAACATTGTTTTAATGTCTGGTTTTGATATGGCTATATACATATACATATATATACATATAAATATATACATATAAATATATACATATAATTATATATAATTATATATAGCCAACTGGGATGCGCATTTAAGGTCAGATGTTCACTAATAGACGCGAGAACCATAACTATTTGGCTGAATAAGCATCTGAAATCAGTATCAAGCAGTATAAATATACCTCTATCTCCATGTACGTCTCTCTTCCTCCCTCTCTTCCATACCTCTATCTCCATCTATGTCTCTCTTTCTCCCTCTCTCCCATACCTCTATCTCCATCTACGTCTCTCTTCCTTCCTCTCTCCCATATCTTATGA
>NW_014581742.1:9333-10099 GCF_000485595.1 Priapulus caudatus
ATTGTGAGGAGGTAGCGAGGTAGAGAGAGTCAACATAGAAACGCCAACATTGTTTCAATATTTGGTTTTTATATGGTTATATACATATAATTATATATATAGATATATGAAGAGATTGTGAGGAGGTAGCGAGGTAGAGAGAGTCAACATAGAAACGCCAACATTGTTTTAATATTTGGTTTTTATATGGTGATATATATGTATATTTATATAGATATAGATATAGATATAGATATAGATATAGATATAGATATCTGAGGAGATTGTGAGGAGGTAGAGAGATTGAGAGAGTCAACATAGAAATACCAACATTGTTTCAATGTTTGGTTTTTACATGGCTATATACATGTATATATATATAATTATATATAGCCAGCTGGGATGCGCATTTAAGGTCAGATGTTCAATTCCAGACACGAGAACCATATTTGGCTGAATAAGCATCTGCAATCAGTATCAAGCAGTATATATATACCTCTATCTCCATCNATTAGCTCTTGATAATATACATATATATATATATATGATTATAGTCATATAAAAACCAAACGTTTCATTATTTGCTCTATCGGTTTATCACATACATATTGCATTATACTGGTTTCAGATACTTATTCAGCCAAATATGGTTCTCGTGTCTGGAATTGAACGTCTGACCTTGAATACGAATTCCAATATATATATATATATATAGAGAGAGAGAGAGAGAGAGAGAGAGAGAGAGGAGAGGAGGAGGGAGGAGAGAGAGAGAGAGAGAGAGAGAGAG
>NW_014581743.1:805-8210 GCF_000485595.1 Priapulus caudatus
GCGAGAGAGAGAGAGAGAGGGTGTGTGAGAAAGAGAACAAGAGAGAGAGAGAGAGAGAGAGAGAGAGAGCGAGAGAGAGAGAGAGAGAGAGGGTGTGTGAGAAAGAGAACAAGAGAGAGACGGATGGATGTATTGAGCAACAGAGAGTAAGACAGAGAGAGGGAGAGGGTATGAGTAACTGTTTGATGTACGTACTCCACCGCTCGCTGCAGCTTGATACATAACATACAGAGACAGTATGTGACACAGTATGTGCCAATATGTGCCATAGACAGTACGTGACAGTATGTGACAGATAACTTACGGAGGGTATGAGTAACTGTTTGATGTACTCCATCACTCGCTGCTGCTTGACACATAACTGACAGAGACAGTATGTGACAGAGACAGTACGTGACAGTATGTGACAGATAACTTACGGAGGGTATGAGTCTGTTTGATGTACTCCATCGCTCGCTGCAGCTTAACACATAACTGACAGAGACAGTACGTGCCAGTATATGACAGAGACAGTACGTGACAGTATATGACAGAGACAGTACGTGACAGTATGTGACAGAGACAGTACGTGACAGTATGTGACAGAGACAGCAAGCGACAGAGACAGTATGTGACAGCATGCGACAGATAACTTACGGAGGGTATGAGTAGTTGTTTGATGTATTCCATCGCTCGCTGTAGCTTGATCTTCGCTCGTTCCGCGGTGTCCTCCACCGTCAGTAACACGTGCAGCTCCTCGTTAAGATGCTCCCAGTTTGGCTTCCCCCTGTTCGCCTCCTCCTGCAGACGAATCCGAGCGAAGAGAAAGAGAGGGAGAGAGAATGAAAACACGGAAGTCAGCGGGGAAAAAAATCGGCTTCCCCCTCTTCTGCTCCTCCTTCTAACGCGCGCAGGGAGACACAGGAAGAAAACACGAAATTCAGCGTGGAAAAAACGGAAAAATTGCAGAGCGTACGTTTGTTTGCCTCCTCATAACGCACGCACCAAAAGAGAGAGAAAGAGGACAAAAATACGGAAACCAGCCCAAAAAATCCGGAAAAATTGCAGAGCGTACGTTTGTTCGCCTCCCTTTCCACGACGAGGAAAGAGGAATAAAATACGGAAATCAGCGCAAAAAATAGGGAAGTTCGCCTCCTCCTAACGACTAAACTGGATCATAGTAATATTATTTTGTCTTTCTATTATTATTTTGTCATTACTCATTTTGTCATTTCTCATTTTGTCCTTGTATTATTATGTTGTCACTACTAATTTTGTCCTTATAATTATATTATATTATTAGCCATTTGGTATTAGTCATTCAGCATCTAATACACATCTGTCAACCGGATCATTATATATATATATATATTTAGCTATTTTTAAGAATGATTTTTGTAGAATTTCTATTCTTAATCGTGGAATTTATTTTTGTTTTTACATTCGGAATTTTTATCGTTAAATCATAGGAATTTTTTCAGGAAAAAGAGCAGCATGTTTTCCTTATTTTTCAAATATTATTATTGTTTTCATAATTTAAATCGTCAAACCTTTTCAGTTTACAAGTTTTACACGTGGAACTTTTACACGTGGAGAAAAAAGAGCCATTTAAAAAAAAATTTAACAGCTTTAAAAACAGATTTATCTCAATTTTAATCATTGAACATTTTAAGCGTTTTCAAGTGGAACTTTTGATTGGGAAAAATGGGAAAAAACAAGATAAAAAAACACCCGACTCTAACACGCCGCCTCTCAACCTCGCGTCTCAGCCTCGCGTCTCATCACATCTCAACATCGCATCTCAACCTCGCGTCTCAGCCGCGCGCGTCTCACCTTCTTCTTGTCTCGCATCGATCCCTTGCCTCGGATCATGATCTTACATCCGGTGTCCTGCTCCAGCTGCTTGGCCGTCATGCCGCGCGGACCCAGGATCCTGCCCACGAAGTTAAACTGCAACAAGAGATCGATCGATTTATTGATTGATTGATTGATTGATTAACCGGCCCAGAATCCTGCCCACGAAGTTAAACTGCAACAAGAGATTGATTGATTAATTGATTTTTTGATTGATCGATTGATTGATTGATGGATTAATGGACTGATTGATTGATGGGCCAAGAATCTTGCCCACGAAGTTAAACTGCAACAAGAGATCGATCGATTTATTTTAAGCGGCCCAGAATCCTACCCACGAAGTTAAACTGCAACAAAAGATCGATTGATTGATTGACTTGATTGATTGATTGATTGATTGGTGGATTAATGGACTGATTGATTGATGAGCCGAGGATCCTGCCCACGAAGTTAAACTGCAACAAGAGATCGATCGATTTATTGATTGATTGATCGATTGGTGGGCCGAGGATCTTGCCCACGAAGTTAAACTGCAACAAGAGATCGATTGATCTATTGATTGATTGATTGATGAAATGACTGCCCATACCATCCATATACCCATCCGCCGTCTCTCTCTCTCCCCCTCTCGTCTCTCCTCTCTCTCTCTCATCTCTCTCTTTCTCTCTCTGCACCTCTCTTCTCCGCCCTCGTCTCTCTTCCCCCTTAGCTGACCTCCCTTCTCTCTCTGCTCTCTCTTACCGCCTCTCTCTCTCTCTCTCTCGTTCTCCGCGCCCTCTTCTCTGTCTCTCCCTTACCCTCTCTTCTCCTCTCCCCTTACCCCCTTCTCTCTCTCTCCCACCTGTCTCTTCTCTCTCCTCTCCTTACCGTCCCCTCTCTCTCTCTCTCTCACCCCCTCACTCTCCATCTCTCTCTCGTCTCCTCTCTCTTCTCTCTCTAACACTCTCTCTCCTACTCTCTCTCTCTCTGCTCTCTCTCTCTCTCTTTCTCCACACCGCCCCTCTCCTTCTCCCTCTCTCTACCTGCTCTCCCCAAGACCACCCCCCCCGCTCATCAACACGTTTATCTATCCAGCTAATTGATCTAGCATATTGCGGTGAGTAAAGCGTGTTGCACTGCGTTTCTAGTTAAACGCTCAAGCTGATCTGTGAGAGACGTATACATACATTAGGATAAATGCACGGATGAGATGGATGGAGGAACGTTACTACTAGACTTAGTGAACTTCCCCACGCGTTTATATGTTTGGAAAGGAGGGGGGGGGGCGAGGTGGAGAAGTGGAAGGCAGGGAAGTGGGAAGGGAGAGAAGGAGAGGAGAGCAGGAGGAGGGCGGAAGGAGAGGAGGGTGATGGGGAGGCTGAAAGCAAGGGAAGGGGTGAAAAGGAATGGCTGAGAAAGCATGTTTGCACTGCGCTCTAGTAGATCGCTCACTGAGGCGGTTACGGTAGCGTATCTAATTGATATATTTGAGTCGTGATGTATGTTATGTATGTATGTTGTATGTATGTATCGTATGTACTCTTTCCCTATAGCGGCCAGAACCCGCCAAGCGATCTGATGCAATTTTCACAGGGCATCTCTTGATACCCGGGGAGTGTTCCTAAGCTGATAAGAAAAACCTGCCAAACGTCACAGTCAACGTCACCGAAAAATTAACGTGAAAAATCCGCTCAATTCGGTGAATCTTCACACAATGTCCAGCACTGATCTGTACAGTGGTCTGCACAGTCAGAGAAAAATCGATCACCATGTCCCATCAGCTGCTGGTATTGTGGAAACCCGAAACGCGATACTTAAAACAAGACATAAACCAGGAACGCTGGTTCAGAGGTTAACGACTGCATTGTTTTATCAAAGAGGCTTGTAAAATGTAGAAGTGCAAGCCTCATTTCGTACATGCTTGTTAGATAACTTTCTTATTTACACCAATATTCTGATTATGGTTCGCAGGGGTTCTACGTTGGGTTGTGCTGTCATATAAATTTCAATACGTAACCGTTTTTTACCATGCTTATTTATCTGATAGACTGATTTGTAAATATTTATAGAGATTGCACTATAGTTTAAAGTATGAGTATCATATAGTCTGAGAGTGTTACGATTGCACAAAAATCAACGCAGTAAGAGACGCGGTAACGCAAGTGAGTAAACATTTCTGTTTTATATTACAAATAGCCGCCACTCGCGTGGCCGCTGTCTGTATAACTATATTCGACTTTTTTTTATTCATGCTACGGTTTGTCATACATTTCAGGAATCGATTGTAGCCATTCGAAAGCATACTATACAAATGCCTTTTTCTGATTCAGTAGAAAAATTCCTTTGTATTTCATATGTGGCATGGTTGCGCGCAAGCCATTCACTAGACAATATCCAAGTGGACACAGACCCCACTGGCTGGCCTGTCTTCTTATCTATTACGTAATACCCAATTTCGTTTATTCATCCTACGATCTTGACAATGGATAGCTGTAATGTGAGTCCAACAGTTCGAGCGCCAGCAAGATCTCTAGCATATTTCCCACAGATCAATAAGCAGGGGGGGGGCGCAAGACCATTTTGTTTATCAGAAGGTTTTCAAGATGAGAAGACTGCAACCAATTCGTATGCATGCTGTTATAAATATACTTTTTTCTCATTTACACCATATTACTATTATGTTCGACAGTGGTTCTAAGTTTGGTTCTGCTGTCTATAGTAAATGTCCTGATCGTAAGCAGTTTTCCACATGCTTATTATCTTATTAGACGATTTGTAAATATTGATGTTGTGTGCAAATGTTATAGTTGTCGATTTTTACCCAATGTTCCTTATTGTGTGCCAATTATTAAGTCCGTATGAATTAGTAGCACGATTTTAACACCACAGCGCAGCGGGTACGCCGCAGCTAGTATATATATATCAGATGGAATGGATGGATGGATGGATTGGATGAGATTGACAACTCGTACCACAAGATCTAGTAACTTTCGCCTCGATCGGCGTCCGCCTCACAGGTACCGTCTGCCCTCAACTCACTCAACTCACGTCACGGTCACTCACTCCACATCACCGGCACTCACGCACGTCACTCACTCACTCACTCACTCACCGGTACTCACGGCACTCACGCATTCAACTCCCCTCACGCACTCACTCACATCTTTTGCACGCACTCCTCACTCACGTCACGTGACCAGCCGAGGCAGGCAGGCAGGGCGGATGGCAAATAAGCAGGCAGGCAGTAACTCGTCGGCACCGCACTTAACTCTTATCTCTAGCGTTTTCTTTGCAAATCTCGCTAAGAGCTGTATTCTCTTCCTGCTGTCTCTCTCTCTCTCTTCAATCTCTCTCCTCTGTCTGACTGTCTTTGGTCTGTCTGTCTGTCCTGTCTGTCTGTCGTCTGTCTGTCTGTCTGTCCTGTCTGTCTGTCTGTCTGTCACTGTCTGTCTGTCTGTCTGTCTGTCCTGTCTGTCCTGTCTGTCTTGCTGTCCTGTCTGTCTCCTGTCTGTCTGTCTGTCTGTCTGTCCTGTCTGTCTGTCTCGTCTGTCTGTCTGTCTGTGTCTTGTCCTGTCTGTCTTGTCTGTCTGTCTGTCTGTCTTGTCGTCTGATCTGTCTGTCTGTCTGTCTGTCCCTGTCTGTCTGTCTGTCTGTCTGTCCTGTCTGTCCTGTCTGTCTGGTCTGTCTGTCTGTCTGTCCTTCTCTCTATCTCTCTCTCCTCTCTCTCTCCTCTCTCTCTCTCTCAACCGTTCTCCCCTCTCTCTCACCCTCTCTCTGCTATCTCTCTCTCTATTGCTCATCTGCAACACACTGTCACATCGCTGGCCGCGCACGCTAGCTGCTGGCTACACTGCACACTAAAATCCTATAGTGTGCAGTACTATTTTTTATATATTTTATATCATTTATGTGTNTCTCTCCCAGTGCATGAACACGCGCCTCAGCCGCCTGCGTCCTCTCCCTTGCGCCCCCCCCCATTCCGC
This sequence comes from Priapulus caudatus, assembly GCF_000485595.1. Classification (NCBI taxonomy): domain Eukaryota; kingdom Metazoa; phylum Priapulida; class Priapulimorpha; order Priapulimorphida; family Priapulidae; genus Priapulus; species Priapulus caudatus. The sequence continues at coordinate 6,601 of NW_014581743.1, forward strand.
GAGCGAGAGACGCCAGCCCCCAAGCTTCAAGAAGCCCACACATCAAAACACCGTAACCGCCAAATATGAATATACACACAAGAACACACTCACACGCATGTGATGAACAAAAAAAATGCACGAAAAACAGCAAAATATATAGAAAGGCGGCTATAAATAGGCTTTGCCATTTTTGCCGTCTTCTAGCCGCCTGCAGCTGTCTGTGTGAGTAATAACCCTTCATGCACGGTGCTCCCCCTTCTCCCCTTCTCCCGTCTCTCTCCCCTTCTCTCTCTCCTTCCCCTTCTCTCTCCCCTTCTCCCGTCTCTCTCCCTTCTCCCGTCTCTCTTCCCTTCTCCTGTCTCTCTCTCTCCTTCCCCTTCTCTCTCTCCTTCTCCCGTCTCTCTCTCCTTCCCCTTCTCTCTCTCTCTCCTTCCCGTCTCTNCTCTCTCTCTCTCTCTCTCTCTCTCTCTCTCTCTCTCTCTCTCTCTCAACTCGCTCGCACACACGCACTCCATTAGCGTGAAACTCAACGCGCACCGCAGCGCGAAAACAGACTCCGTGCAACCCGCACGCAGCGATAGATGAAATCACAAATTGCCGATAACGACGAAGTCGGCGAAGAAAAAAGGAAAAAATCGGCGAGCGGCGACGGATGCCTCCGGGGAGGCTGGGAGCTCCTCGGGATGCGGTCGCCGCGGCAACGGATGCCCCGGGGAGGCTGGGAGCTCCTCGGGATGCGGTCGCCGCGGCGACAGATGCCCCGGGGAGGCTGGGAGCTCCTCGGGATGCGGTCGCAGCGGGGCGGAAACACTCGTTAGTTCCGCGCGCCGAATCGTCAACACAGAGTATCGCTGTCGGCGCGCCCGCCTCTCTCCCCCTCTCCCCTCCTCCTCCCTCTCTGCCTTCCCTTCCTCCTCCTCCCCCTCATCTTTCCCTTCCTCTCTGCCTTCTCCCCCTCCTCCTCTCCCTCTTCCAGGTTACCTTCCTCCTACCCCTCTTCCTTCTCCTCCTCCTCCCCTCCTCCTCCTCCTCCCCTCTCCCTCCTCTCCCTCTTCCTCGTTACCTTCCTCCTACCCCTCTTCCTTCTCCTCCTCCTCCCCTCCTCCTCCTCCCCTCTCCCTCCTCTCCTCCTCCTCCCCAGCACTCGGCGGTGGCAGCAGCGGCGCCCCCACTTCCTCTCCCTCTCCTCCTGCTTGCCCCCGTCCTCTCGCTGCTCCCCTCCTCCTCCTCTCCCATCAGCACTTGGCGGCGGCGGCGGCACCCCCTGCTAGACTCGGGTTTGCAGTGTGCAACAGCCTCCGCCGTTAATTGGGCTTAGTTAAAAGGAGTCGCGTCTTCAAACGCTTTGCCGTTTCGCCGCCGCCGCCGCCGAAAAAAAAAATCGCGAAACTGGATCGAGTCGGCGAGGTTGAAACACTTGTATCAGCAGTTAATTACTATATGTTACAGTTAGTCACTTGATTACTGTGTTATTATGAGCAATTCGATATGCTTGGGTTTCGTGGGGAATTAAATGCATTTGTTCAAGAGCGTATTTAGATGGCTCTTAATTTGTTGTTTATACTGTGTGTCTCGTCGTTTTTCTCCTTTGCTCTGCTCCTTCCCATTTTCATATTCCTCCTTTTCCT
>NW_014581743.1:9603-9820 GCF_000485595.1 Priapulus caudatus
TTTCCCGTCTCTCTCTCCTTCCCCTTCTCTCTCTCCTTCCCCTTCTCTCTCTTCTTCCCCTTCTCTATCCGGTTCTCTCTTCCCTTCTCCCCTTCTCCCATCTCTCGCCCCTTCATCTCTTCCCCTTCTCTCTCGCCTTCTCCCCCTTCTCTCTCTCCTTCTCCCCTTCTCTCTCTCCTTCTCCCCATCTCTCTCTCCTTCTCCCCTTCTCTCTCTC
>NW_014581744.1:0-402 GCF_000485595.1 Priapulus caudatus
AGAGAGAGAGAGAGAGAGAGAGAGAGAGAGAGAGAGAGGAAGAGAATGATTCACGACAATGCGTGAATTAGCCGGCAAGCACCGACTATATCTGTTTGCATAAATGTAGATATCTGACACATGACACGTCGCTCTACGTCTACCCACGGTAAAGGGCAACGTTAAAGTCACATCACCAGCCAAAGCGTAGCAGCAGTAGCAGCACCACCCACCACCACCACCAGCACCACCACCACCAGCAGCAGCACCAGCAGCACCACCCACCACCACCACCAGCACCACCACTACCACCAGCAGCAGCAGCACCAGCAGCACCAGCACCACCACCACCACCAGCAGCAGCAGCACCAGCAGCACCACCCACCACCACCACCAGCACCACCACTACCACCAGCAGCAGCA
>NW_014581744.1:1408-3651 GCF_000485595.1 Priapulus caudatus
AGCCGCACCACCACATCACACCACCCACCACACCACCACCACACCACCACACCACCATCCACCACCACACACATGCACTATCACCATTCACCACCACCACCACCTCTACCCCACCAGCACCCACTACCACCACACCTACCACCGACCACCACCACCACCATACGGCGATAGCGTGGCGCTAGCGTCGCTGTGAGATGAGAGATGTCACTACACATACCTACACACTATATCTACACATCTGACATCACTTTCTCGTCGACTGACACACATCGTTCGTCTGTCAACCTCCACGCGCCTGCCGCAGCGATAGTGCATCGATGCGGACTACTGATATACTACTACATTAACAACCATGCCCCGTATTTCACTGGCGTTTTATCTCGCAGGTTGAATACTCCTGGCCGTCTGTCGCTTCGTCTGCTGCTGCAGCCACGAGCATGTCATCATTCTCGCCGGTCCGTAAGGTGCTGTTAAAAATCAACTCGATAACCTAATGCGTCCTTCGCTGCATCGTGGGGGCGGACACGCGACCGCGCGCGCGTTTGTGTATGAGTCGTATAAATTCGCTGCATCGTAGTAGCGCGTGTGTGTGTGTGGGTGGGGGCGGGGTGCGTGAGTGTACGAGACTGCTCGCTCAATCGTGGAAACCCGCCCGTCGCGTGTTCATGCATAGACCTTCATCATGCACGGACCTTCATCATGCATGGACCTTCATTATGTACGGACCTTCATCATGCATGGACCTTCATTATGTACGGACCTTCATCATGCATGGACCATCATTATGTACGGGCCTTCATCATGCACGGACCTTCATCATGTACGGACTTTCATCATGCCCGGACCTTCACCATGAACGGACCTTCATCATGTACGGATCTTCATCATGCACGGACCTTCATCATGCCCGGGCCGCTGCCAACACGGCCACTAGTTTCATTAAGCTATAGGAAGTTATCGACGTGCTGGCGCGCGGAGGAGAGAGAGAGAGAGCCAGGGACAGAGAGAGGAGGCAGAAGGAGAGAGAGAGAGCGCGCGCACGGGAGTGGGGAGAGGGGAGAGGGAGAGAGAGCGGAAGCGAGGAACAGCGAGAAGGAGAGAGAGAAGGAGAGAGAGAGAGAGAGAGCGGGAGCGGATGAGGTAGAGAGAGAGCGCGCGAGCGTGTGTGTGTGTGAGAGAGAGAGAGAGAGGANATCATGCATGGACCTTCATCATGCATGGACCTTCATCATGCATGGACCTTTATCATGCATGGACCTTCATCATGCACGGACCTTCATCATGCCCGGGCCTTCATCATGCATGGACCTTCATCATGCACGGACCTTCATCATGCACGAACCGTCATCATGCATGGACCTTCATCATGCATGGACCTTCATCATGCACGGACCTTCATCATGCATGGACCTTCATCATGTACGGACCTTCATCATGCATGGACCTTCATCATGCACAGACCTTCATCATGCACGGACCTTCAACATGCACGGACCTTCATCATGCACGGACCTTCATCATGTACGGACTTTCATCATGCACGGACCTTCACCATGAACGGACCTTTATCATGCACGGACCTTCATCATGCACGGGCCTTCATCATGTACGGACCTTCAACATGCACGGACCTTCATCATGCACGGACCTTCATCATGTACGGACCTTCATCATGTACGGACTTTCATCATGCACGGACCTTCATCATGTACGGGCCTTCATCATGCATGGACCTTCATCATGCACGGATCTTCATCATGCACGGACCTTCATCATGCACGGACCTTCATCATGCACGGACCTTCATCATGCACGGACCTTCATCATGCACGGACCTTCATCATGCACGGACCTTCATCATGCATGGACCTTCATCATGCACGGACCTTCATCATGCACGGACCGTCATCATGCATGGAGGTCCGTGCATGATGAAGGCCATGCATGATGAAGGTCCGTGCATGATGAAGGTCCGTGCATGATGAAGGTCCATGCATGATGAAGGTCCGTGCATGATGAAATGATGAAGGTCCGTGCATGATGAAGGTGGTACGGACCTTCATCATGCACGGACCTTCATCATGCGCGGACCTTCATCATGCACGGATCTTCATCATGCACGGACCTTCATCATGCATGGACCTTCATCATGTACGGACCTTCATCATGCACGGACCTTCATCATGCACGAACCTTCATCATGCACGGATCTTCATCGTGTAAGGATCTTCATCATGCACGGA
>NW_014581744.1:4627-5344 GCF_000485595.1 Priapulus caudatus
GTTCGTGTGTGCGCTCGCGTGTATTTATGCGTGTGTGTGTGTGTGTGTGTGTGTGTTTGTGTGTGTGTGTGTTTGTGTGCGTGTGTGTGTGCGTGTGCGAGCGCGTGTGTGTGTGCGTAAGTGTGTGAGTGTGTGTGTGTACGTGCGCGTGTGTGTGCGAGCGCGCGTGTGTGTGTTTAACTCGTTGCGACAAGTTAAACCGAACCCAAATTGGATCGTGATTATCATAATAGAAGATGCCATTGAACGTATTGATGAAATAAAACGCACAACAGCGCACGACGAGAGACATTAACCATCGCGCGAATTAATAAGCTAGCAACAAATAAAAGCGCGTGTGTCATTCAACACTACACTACCTGTGCGCAACGGCAAACACTGCGGGCCCTTAGTGCAGTGATTACTATAACCGACGGTCTCGTGATGTGGATTAGCGGACCCCGGATGGAGACTAAGAGGAATTTGCTCGCTCGACTGTGTTCGTAATGGCGTTTGTAAACACCTGCACAGGGTGCGATTATGTATAATTTTGGAAGATCGACAGATCGGGCATATTATCAATACACCAATATCATGCTCGTTCATATCTCGGTTACACAGACGCGCGCGAACACAACGCACACAGTCTTTCACTCGCTCACCCACATACGTTCTCTATCTCTCTCTCGCTCTCTCTCTCTCTCTCTCTCTCTCTCTCTCTCTCTCTCTCACTCTCTC
>NW_014581744.1:9546-9816 GCF_000485595.1 Priapulus caudatus
TGTGTGTGTGTGTGTGTGTGTGTGCGTGTGTGTGTGCGTGTGTGTGTGTGCGTGTGCGCGCGCACGTGTATGCGTGCGTCAGTGTGTGAGTGTGTGTGTGCATGCGTGTGTGCGTGCGTGAGTGAGTGTGTGTGTGCGCGCGCGCGTGTGTGCGTGTGTTTGTCTGCGCGCGCGCGTGTGTGTCTGTCTGTCTGTGCGTATCTGTGTGTATGTGTGTGTGTGTCCATCTGTGTGTGAGTGTGTGTGTGTTCGTGTGTGCGCTCGCGTGTA
>NW_014581745.1:0-291 GCF_000485595.1 Priapulus caudatus
TGTTCATAGAGAGCAGGTCGTCGACACTAGGTCCCGTCGCAGAGCCGTCGTCGAAATAAGAAAATCGTCGACCGGAGACAAAGTCCAGCAGCATAGCCTATATGTACTCATATATTGTATATGCATATCGCCGACGGCCGTATACATGAAAAAGATGGCGCTCTGCAAATCGCAAATACGCAGGCGGTCGTCAAATTTTACTATATCTATCGACTTGCTATTGTCGGATAGCCCGTCCATGGTTTGAATTCATAATTTCGCCTCATGCTCTATATTTTCGGCGCCAGCGGG
>NW_014581745.1:1673-1939 GCF_000485595.1 Priapulus caudatus
GGGGGTCGTGGTGGGGGTCGTGGTGGGGGTCGTGGCGAGGGTGCTTGTGAAACTGATAGCCGAAATTCACAACGCGAGTTTTCTGGATACCCTAGAGTTGCTGACGCAAGCAATATTTCTTTTAATTTCCGCAATGTTCATAGAGAGCAGGTCGCCGACACTAGGTCCCGTCGCAGAGCCGACGTCGAAATGAGAAAATCGTCGACCGAAGACAAAGTCCAGCAGCATAGTCTATATGTACGTATATATTGTATAGGCATATCGCG
>NW_014581745.1:3500-9816 GCF_000485595.1 Priapulus caudatus
AGAGAGAGAGAGAATATATATATATATAAGATAGATAGATAAAGAGAGAGAGAGAGAGAGATTAGAGAGAAACAAGTAAAAAAGAATCAGAAACAGAGGAGCAAATTATTGATAAGAACTCGATGATTATATATATTATCAGGAGTGAATAAAAAAACAGGAGTGAATAATGTGTTTTCATTCACTCCTGATATGAACGATAGCTGAGTAGTAGAGTGGAGATTTTCTGATCCTCTCTCTCTCTCTCTCTCTCTCTCTCTCTCTCTCTCTCTCTCTCTCTCTATCTATCTATCTATCTCTCTTTCTCTCTCTCTCTCTCTTTCGCTCTCTCTCTCTCGCGCGCGCTCACTCTCTCTCGCGCTCTTTCTTTCTCTCTCTCTCGATTCTCTCGATCTCTCTTTCTGGCTCTCTCTCTATCTCTCTATCTCTCTCTGTTCGATCTCTCTATGTCTCTATTCGATTTGATCTCTCGATTCTCTCGATCTCTCGATCTTCGATCTTCTCTTTCGATCTCTCTATCTCTCTCTCGATTTTTCTCCTAATCTCATTCTCCATCTCTCACCGCGCGATAGTGGCGACATCATGTGGAGCGATACGGACGTTCCGCCAACAAGCACGACGTTACTCGGGTCGCCGCCGAATGCCCGGATGTTGGCACGAATCCAAGAGAGCGCCTCCAACTGGTCTCGGAGGCCCCAGTTGCCTGTCGCCGCATCGTCGCCCGTGCTGAGAAAACCTGCGAGAAATAAAATCATCTCGACCTTTGGTCTTTCCCCGTGTAAACATAGGACTATTACTAGTTTAGATGTGCGTATAAATTTATGCCCCCGTAAGAACTCTCATCGCGTAAACAAGGGACCATTTCGAGTTTAGATGCCCGTAAGAATTTTAGATATCTCCCGCACGTAAACAAAGCCCAAACCACACGCCAAAAGACGTTTTCGTAAATCAATGTTAGAATTTTTAATGATAACATAATATATCGATGTTCCCTTCGTTTCAATCCACCTCTCCGGTCTGCCATTCGTTCACCCGCTACTCTTCTCTCAGACCAGCGTTCGATTCCGTTTCCCTGAAAAACCGCCTCGCCTGCAAGCCCTTCCCTCTCCCTTTCCCCTCCTACGCTATTAGCCCCCCTACGATTGACTCTGACTCCGTATTAACACTGCAAATTTGCACAGTAAAGTACATTTAGTGGGTGTTCCACATTCCACGTTACACGTTACACGTTATACGTACGGTGATCGCCGCACGGAACAACGGTCTACCACTCCTATATGACGTCATCAAGAGCAGACGTCATCGACTCTTACGTATTGCCTAATTCGCACGGATTGAGTCACACACGCACACGCACGCGCGCGCACACACACACACACACACACACACACACACACACACACACACACACCACAGGAAAGCCGGCAGCACAGTCACACACACAGCCCCACGACGCCCAGCGCACACGCATGGGGCACACACCATACAACACAGCACACAACACACACACACACAGCACACAGCGCAGACAGGGGCCACAACACACACGCGCGCGCGCGCACTGCAGCCGACAGCCACACGGGACGCGGCCGCAGCACAACACAAATTATGGCATTGCATTAACAAACACACGCACAACGCATGCCACACACATATAACGTACCACAAACACAAGCGGTTGACACAACAGCACACACACAGCACACAGCACACACAGCACACACAGCACAGCACACAGCACAACACACAGCGACAAGCGCGCGCGCGCGCGGCAGCGGACACACACACACAACACGCACACACACACATGCACACACACATACACACAGCGCAAGCATCATTGACACACACAGTGCATTCACGCAGAGGGCGGCACGGAGGGACAGCTACAGCACACACGACACACCACAACGGCCACATGGCACACACACACACCACACACCACGATGCACGCACGGCGACTTCACGCACACGCACAGCACACACACCAACACACACAGTCTATATATACTATATATAGTATATATATATCAGGAGCGTTATTAAATGAGCATTATACCCATATACATATATACATATACATATTTGTCATTATACGCTCCTGATATATATATATATATATAGTGTATATTGATTGATTAATACCAATCGAACACCGATCCTAGACAACACTTAAGATGCCTAACGAGTCGTATAGATGACACGCATTACCAAGTTTAGACTGGCGCATACCAAGTACTCCTAGCCGGTAGGCGACGGTGACGACGACGACCTGGTTGAAGGCGGCCATCTCGGCGGCCTGGTAGATTTCTTCATAGATGGAGCCACTGTGCAGCGGACCGCGGCTGAAGGCACCGTCGTGTATCCAGACGATTGTCGGCTGCACGTTATTGCTCTCCTGTCGTCATAACAACAAGCGTTCACGCTGCTACGACTGTTCGTGGATATACACGCTCACATGACACACGCACACTCACGGCCACGTACACGCAGCACGGCCACTACAAGCACACATGCACCGGAGGTGTTCATGAAACTGCGCGCATACACGCACACGCACTACACACACACACCCAGCGTGACACACGACACACACACACACACACACCACACACACACGGCAGGACACCAGAGGTGCATCACACACACCCACGCACAACGCACAACCCCGTACACGGTTCATCACCGTCTCAGTTTCACACGCACCCGCCCACGGCGACACTACAGGACGACGCGCCCGGCGACGCAAACACGCGCGCGCAACACACGCCACGCACACACACACACACACACGTTCACGCCGGACGGTCCCAGCGACGGCACAGGCTGACACCAACCACACTGGCACACACACTAACACACACATCACATACCCGTGGAGCCCATATGTTCAGGAAGAGACAATCCTCACTGAAGCTGGAAGAACTCAGTCCGCTGTCAAACACTCTGTCATTGTTCGTCTGCCAGCAACTACTGCCGCGAGAGGTCGCGTCGATGTTCTCCGACGAACCTGTGTCGACGGGCTCAGCAACCTGTCACGGAGCAACATGACGTCACTGAACACTTACCACTTAATGTAACGTTAACGCTAACCCTAAACCTATCGCTAAACCTAATCCTACGCCTAACCTAAACGCTAATCCTAACATTAACGCTAACGTTAACCCTAACCCTAACCCTAATCCTATCCCTAACGTTAATTCTAACGCTAAGTCCCACTCCGTGATTAACCCTAACCCATCCACTATTATTATAGCTAACCTTACCCATAAGACTAACCCTGCCCTCTAATTCTAACCCTAACCCTTACCCTAACCCTGATATTAACCCTAATCTATCTCCCTATCCTCACTCTAACGCTAATCTTACTAACTAACGCTTAATGATACTATAACTTAACCTCTCGCCCTCACGCTAACTCCTAAGACCAACCCTACCCCCTCAAATCATCACCCCGAACCCATCCGCTATCTTTACCCTAATCCTACTCCTACTGCTAACTTAACCCTCACCCTCACGCTAACTCTCGTCGCGCAGCCGTCGTCGCTGTAATCAATGTCGTCGTCGGCAGCATTGTCGTCGTTGCCGTAATCGATGTCGTCGTCGACAGCAGTGTTGTCGTCGGTAGCAGTGTCGTCGTCGGCAGCAGTATCGTCGTCGGCAGCAGTGTCGTCGTCGGCAGCAGTGTCGTCGTTGACAGCAGTGTTGTCGTCGGCAGCAGTGTCGTCGTTGACAGCAGTGTCGTCGTCGACAGCAGTGTCGTCGGCTCTTACCTTGAACCGTTCTTCGTCGGCGGGAGACTTCGCGTACCGTATACCGAGGAAGCGATGCACGCGGTCGCCGCCGTACGGCGTGACGACGTCGCCACGGTACGTGCCCGTCGTCGCTCGCACGAAGACGTCCTGTGCGCCGACGCCAGGTGGCAGCAGCAGCGTCGTCAGACACGTCGCCAGCAGCAGCAAGAGACACGTCGCTAGCCTTCGTCTCGCGTCGTGCGGGGACGGCATCGCGGTTACTGCTGCTTGCAGGTTAAATGAGAAGGTGGCGAGAGGAAGAGGCAGAGAGAGAGCGAGAGAGAGAGAGGGGAAGGGAGAGAGAGAGCTAGGTCTGATTTCTGCGGCGATCACTGGCGGTTTGATCGTAAGCGAGGAGCGTAAAGTTGACTGCACTTTCGCCCTTCAAAAACACAATCGCGGGACTCGGAAACGCGTCTATTCCCAGCGTTATACACACGCACACGCTCTCGCGGGTCTGGCAAATATCAACAATGCTAGAATTCGCGCTCCGTGTTTGCTGTTTGCTTGCGTGAGTTGGCGGTGGGTTGGGCGGAGGGGACTAACACCGTTTTAGGCGCCGCTCCGCCCCTCCGACCGCTAGCTTGTTTGTTCGATCGTGTTTGGACAATCGCCCGCAATAGGATGTGGACGTCGGGCGCGTATACACACACGCGCGCACACGCACCCACACACGCACACACACACACGCACGCACGCACACACACACACACGCACCCACACACGCGCGCACACGCACCCACACACGCACGCACACACACACACGCACGCACGCACACACACACACGCGCGCGCACACAACATACACAGACATTATACATACACACACACACGCACACGCACACATACGCACACACACACACACACACACACACACACACACACACACACACACACACACACACACACACACACACAGTGGCGTAGCCAGAATTTTTTAACAGGGGGGCAAAAACATGCGCAAAATGGTGGATGACCTAATATTTTAATGATTCCTTCGCCTCCTTCTCCACACCCTACGTTCCCCCACATTTCCGCTCTGCAATGTTTGTTTCAGGCGCCATGCATAAAGGCGACATTTTTGTTCGTTGCTTGCTTTCGTTGTTGTTTCAAAAATTTGAAAATGTTGATCGCAGGAGATGGTATTTGAGGCACATTTGAGTACATGTACACCCTTCATTCTGACTAGGACAATTCTCTTTTTAGTAGAACAATTCTAATTTTTTTATTTTATTTTTACTTTCGGATCAACAGGGGTGCCATGGCCCCCTTTGCCCCCCTAACTACGGCAGATGGGGTCGTTGTCGTATCAGTTACTACAGATATGTACCCGAGGTAGTTTTAGCTAACCCTAGCCCTAAACATACCTCATATAAAAATATAAACATATATGTTTATATTTTTATATGAGGTATTTTTAGGGTTAGGGTTAGGATTAGGGTTAGGATTAGGGTTAGGGCTAGGGTTAGGGTTAGGGTTAGGATTAGGGTACACTTCTGTAGTACAAGTCTGGTACACTTTGTGTATACATATATGTACCTCGGGAGGCTCGGGTACATATCTGTAGTAGTACCTGATACGACAACGACCCCTTCAGCCTAACTACGCCGCTGAACATAGCTCTAGAACTATAGCCCATCGCTCTGCCACAGGAGCCTTGGCAGAGCGAAGGGCTATAGTTCTAGAGCTACATCAAACACCGTTCATCACTGGTTAACGTCAAATTTTCTCCTAGTCCAATTGCCTTCCGATAGAACTAGTGATCGTGATTTTGACTGCCTATGTAAATTTACGGGATAGTACCGTGTACGTGTGTTTACATTACTGTATAGTTAGAGGCATTTTAACTTAGCAATGCTGCTCCGATCTTCATCGCGTTACCGCACGCATTTATCTTGTTAATTTAATAAAAAATAGAAACTATACGTCGGCCTGTACATTGAACCTCAACGTGATGTAAATTCCAATCCAAAGGAACCCGGAAGAGTTTGCATACAATGATTTGAAATGAACAGCGGCCGACAATTAGACCGGGAGCCCAGGGGGGTCAGCCTAGCTGGAAAGGAAACCAATTTTCATGCATATAGCAATGATTCGTGTACATACCCATGTAAGGAAATGTAAGTCTGGCAGGCAGCCGCTGGTGGGTGTGGTCAGTGGGGTCATTTGAAAGGCACACCGTCCAAAATTTGAGCTAGATGAGTGAAAGTAAACCCGCATGAAACCTATTGGAAAATGTTCGGCACATAGTCCCTAGGTGTCGCAGGAATGACACTGCCACGAAATTTTTTAGTGTGTGCGGCAGCGCCAGAGCTACACAAAACCATACCCAAAATTGAGGCTAGATTAAAGCTGGAAAGGAAATACCTACTCGCACGCATTGAAATGGTTACAGCATACGTCCCAGGTATCGTGAATGGCCACTGCCAGTAATAATTCAGTGTGGGTGTATGCCGCCAGACCCCCCCAACTGCCCTCCAACCCCCCATAAAAATGAGCTAGATTAGCTGGAGAGGAAAACA
>NW_014581746.1:0-369 GCF_000485595.1 Priapulus caudatus
AGAGAGAGAGAGAGAGAGAGAGAGAGAGAGAGAGAGAGAGAGTGAGAAGGAAAGAGGTAGAGAGGAAGGCAGAGAGAGAAAGAGGAAGGAAGAAAGATAGAAAGGCAAAGTGAGAGAGAGAGAAAGATAAAGGAAGAAAGAGAAAGAGAGAAAGATAGGCACAGAGATTGAAAGAAAGAGAGAGTGAGAGAGAAATAGATATATAGATAGATAGAGAGAGAGAGAGAGAGAGACAGAGCGAGAGAAAGAGAAAGAGAGAGTGTGAGGGAGAGGTACAGACCGAGAGAGAGAGAGAGAGAGAGAGAGAGAGAGAGAAGAGAAGAGAGAGTGTGAGGAGAGTACAGACGAGAGAGAGAGAGAGAGAGAGAG
>NW_014581746.1:3970-5230 GCF_000485595.1 Priapulus caudatus
CGTGCGTGCGTGCGTGCGTGCGTGCGTGCGTGCTTGCGTGCGTTGTGTGTGTGTGTGTGTGCGCGCGTGTCTGTGTACATATTAGCTCTAGGACTATAGCCCGCGTACAGTTGCACAGCGTATTCATGTACGCGTGTGTGTGTGCGTGTGCGGGCGTGCGTGCGTGTGTGTATATGTGCGTGCGTGTAAGGCTTCGTCGCACTCCGGGCGGTTGTCAATTCCCCGCATTCGCCGGATACGCGCACGAGATGGCAGCAAACCCAGAGCATTATATTGACTTGGAGGCTACCCCGTACTGAAAGCCTACAATGTTCGACCTATCGAAACGTGTATTAAGCTATAGCGCCTATATATGCGTTATCTCCTACGTGCGGCGTGGTGATTTTAATGCGTGACATATTCGCCCGTTGTCATTAACGAATAATAATAATAATAATAATAATAATATAATAATAGTGATAATAATAATGTTATTGGTATGTAGTGTTATTATGATTGTGACATTAATGTTCGGTACATTAAACGTCGCATCAGTCACGCTCTCATAACTTATGCAAATAACTCTCGAAACTATCAAACCCTCCGTCGAAAATGATTCCCTCCATCTCGCATAGTCCTACAGTCACAGCGTTTAGCAGAAACCTGCCACCTCTGATCTCTAGAGCCCTCCTTACGAGCTAATGGCGATAAAAGATGAAAGCGACATAATTATATATCACGCGTAAGCCACTGATCTCTATAAGTATAGAGGTTTTATTATAGAGATCAGCGGTGTAAGCGAATCGAGGCGATCGTGACGCTCCCTAGCGTCAGTAAGTAAAAGCTTGTTTTCGAGAAAACATAATGTTAACGCGGGTGACCCGGGGAAATCATCCCCGCTAAACGAAGTTAAGTGTTCGTGACTCCGCGGGGAGATATTTAACGTGAAACGCCCCTGCCAGTAATGGCTGCAGATGTAATTTCACGCGATGAAACCTCGTGACCAATAACTGACGATTCCGATGTCTCTTCATCCTGTGGGAAGCTTAGAGCCGCTAGCTTAGGCACATGTCATCGCTAGAAGCCGTAATACGTTCCTGCAAGAGTAAATGAGTTCTGTGTTCTCTGTGCTCGATAGTGGAAAGAGAGAGAGAGAGAGAGAGAGAGAGAGAGAGAGAGAGAGAGACGAGAGACAGACGAGAGAGAGAGAGAGGAGGAGAGAGAGAGAGAGAGAGAGAGAGAGAGAGAGAGAGAGAGAGAGAGAGAGAGAGAGAGAGAGAG
>NW_014581746.1:6198-7636 GCF_000485595.1 Priapulus caudatus
GAGAGAGAGAGAGAGAGAGAGAGAGAGAGAGAGAGAGAGAGAGGCACCGACTAAACCCCAGCGTCGCTGACACTAATAAGAAGCCCTGAACCTCCAGCCTCCGTCCGCGCCCCAGCCAACTATCGCTGAACTACTGAACAACTCATGAATGCTCACGGTGGTTAACGAGCGGTCTGACAGCTTTGTACGAGCAGAACTCCCGCCCCTCGTACGCGAACACTTTACTATTTTTTTCATATAACTAGTTACACAGGTTGGGTTTGTGAACCCGCTCGGGTCTCCCCCACCGATGCATCTCCACCGTGAAGTGCCCGGGGGTGGGGCCTCTCCCCCCTAAACCATCATTAACCCCGGGGGTGGGGCCCCTCTCCCCTAAACCATCATCAACCCCGGGGGTGGGGCCCCTCCCCCCTAAACCATCATCAACCCCGGTGGTGGGGCTTCTCCCCCCTAAACCATCATCAACCCCGGGGGTGGGGCCCCTCTCCCCTAAACCATCATCAACCCCGGGGGTGGGGCCCCTCCCCCTAAACCATCATCAACCCCGGGGGTGGGGCCCCTCCCCCCTAAGCCATCATCAACCATCTCCAGCTAAATATGATCCATGCTTAGTTCGACTTCTGCAAGTCTTGTCTCTGTTTTTTCAGGCTTCTTCTGCGACGTGTCGACCCTGGCCGACGTACAAGAGAACGTTCAGGTATAGATGGCGCTCGTGCGCTCGCGCGTGGAAGGGGGGGGGTGTTGTGGAGACGTCGCGGCAGTTTCACGAACACGTCATCTTTTCGAGATTTTATCGACGTCCGCGCGTGCGGTCGTGTGTCGATCCAGCGCAGGTCAATATATGTCACGGAGGATTTGTTTGCGAGTACTGTTATTTTAGCGATGATGATGAAAAGGATCGAAGCTTCTCGTGCCTTCAGCTCGTGGCCAGACTCTAGCTGCCAATCGTGTCTGAAACAATGCTTGTATCTTGGCGAGCGCATCTTGCCCCCTGGGGCCAACTTATAAGCCGCCCGGAAAATTGAAGCGCCCGCAGTTATCGGAAGACATTACGGACGAGTTTTTTTGGCAAAGGAATTCTCGTTAATGAGGCGAAGCATCATTAAGTGAGCTCCGGCATATCGGACGGGAGTTCGTGCTTCAGGGGCTGATAGATAGTATAGTGGTCATCGATGTGAGAGACGGTGGGCGAGGGTTTACTAACGAACTCTTACTCGGCGCTAGAGTTTTGAGAAACGAAGTTAATTTCCATCGCAAGCTAGTCCCTCGGGGGGAGTGTGTGCGTGTGTGTGTGTGTGTGTGTGTGTGTGTGTGTGTGTGTGTGTGTGTGTGTGTGTGTGTGTGTGTGTGTGTGTGTGTGTGTGTGTGTGTGTGTGTGTGTGTGTGTGTGTGTGTGTGTGTGTGTGTGTGTGTGTGTGTGTGTGTGTGTGTGTGTGTG
>NW_014581746.1:9213-9809 GCF_000485595.1 Priapulus caudatus
CGTGCGCGTGCGCGTGCGCGTGCGCGTGTGCGTGCGCGTGTGCGTGTGCGTGTGTGCTCGTGCGCGTGTGGTAGGCAGAGCTTGCCTACTGCACTGCGCTTGCTAGGCTTCCATCGCTTTGCCCGATGACCGCAGTCGAAAGATGCGAAATACGAAAGATACGAGCTTGTCAGAAAACACGTATATAGCCTTATATAGGTATACGTATATAGTAAACACGTATATAGTAAACACGTATATAGCCCTTCAAAGAAGATCATAAAACATTGTTCTTTTATCATCACTAATAGGAAGGATGAGTGAGTGACGGGGTCCTTCCTATCTGCCGCCTCCGCCTCGCATCGCAATTCGTTGCTAATTGTATCTCTTGAGCGCGTGCGGACATGTTGTTACGATTCTCGCGGTTATGTATTGCGAAAATTTCGCTCCTGCGACGTAATGTGAGCTGCGACCGCCCTTCGAGGCCATTCGCTGCAATGATTTGTTTTTCGCACTAATGTATTTTTTACCATTGCAGCGCTGTCTTTCCTTCCTGTTCTCTCTCTCTCTCTCTCTCTCTCTCTCTCTCTCTCTCTCTCTCTCTCTCTCTCTCTCTC
>NW_014581747.1:1647-3474 GCF_000485595.1 Priapulus caudatus
TCGGAAAGCATTCGTGACGGAATCGGGCCAGGCGCGCATTAGGTGTCCAGCGTAACGAGCCACTAGCGGCGGCGTCAGAGTGGACATGACAGGTCAGGCGGTGTGGATCGAGTAAACACGCACACTACACTGCCGGCGGTGGCGCAGCCACGATCGTAGATGAAGCGAGAGATGAAGCGAGAGAGAGGCGGGGGAAATAGCAAGAGGGAGCGATGATACGAGAAAGGCTGGGGAGAAAGAAAGAGGTATAGATAGATAGATAGATAGATAGATAGATAGATAGATAGATAGATAGATAGATAGATAGATAGATAGATAGATAGATAGATAGATAGATAGATAAATAGATAGATAGATAGATAGATAGATAGATAGATAGAAAGATAGATAAATAGATAGATAGATAGATAGATAGATAGATAGATAGATAGAGAGAGAGAGACACAGAGAGAGACAGAGAGATAGAGCGAGAGAGAGAGTGAGTAAGAGAGAGAGAGAAGAGAGAGAGAAGAGAGAGGAGAGAGAGAGAGAGAGAGAGAGAGAGAGAGAGAGAGGAGAGAGAGAGAGAGGAAGAAAGAAAGAGAGAGAGAAGAGAGAGAGAGAGAGAGAGCGCGCAGCGCCCGAGAGAGAGAAGAGAGAGAGAGAGAGAGAGAGAGAGAGAGGAGAGAGAGAGAGAGAAGAGAGAGAGAAGAGAGCGCGCGGGAGAAAGCGCGGGAGAGAACTCAAGAGAAGAGCGAAAGACCACGCGATACAGAGAGAGAGAGAGAGAGTGTAGATCTAGGAGATCTAGAGCACCTGCAAGCATGTAGCTGTCACCCGTCACCCCACCCTAACCCGCATGACACCATGATGTATCACCGATGAGGGCCGACCCTGGGACCCACCCCGAACCCCCCGGGGGACCGCATCCCCTCCCGCCGACATCCACGACCTGTCGCAAGCTTAATAAGCCAGCGGTCGGCAGAGATACCTGCTCCGTTATGGATGACTAGCAAGGGAACTAGACTCATGCAGCCTCTTCAGGAGATGGGGGGGGGGCAGCAATGAAGGGGTTAAACAGACGGGAGGGATAGCACGATCGCACAGTGCAGGTGTTAGAGAAGAGTTAGTGAGACGGAGAAGTGTGGAGTGTGCTGGAAATGGGCTAGCAAGTAATGAATGGAAAGAATAGGCACAGTAAAGAGAGAGAGAGATGAAGAGATGAGAGAAAGAGAGAGAGAGAGAGATAGAGTAGAGAGAGAGAGAGCGAGAGAAGAGAGAGGCAGAAGAGAGAGACAGAGAGAGTAAGAGAAGAGCAGAGAGAGAGAGAGAGAGAGAGAGAGAGAGAGAGAGAAATGTGGCGTGACCCCCGACCCCACCCAATCGATACCCTCCCCCTTTCTTAACTACACTATCCAACCCGACCCCACCACCCCTTTCCTCTCTCTTCACCCTTACCCCTTCCCATCCCACCTCTCCATGTCTTTAACCTACCTCGACATCACTGCTCCCCGATCCCAAATCACCATTCGCTCTCTCAACCGTATTCCCACCCCAACCCCACCCCACCCCTCCCTCTCTCAACCCCACCCGAACCCTCACTCTCTCTCTCTCTCTCTCTCTCTCTCTTTACGGTGCCTATTCTTTCCATTCATTACTTGCTAGCCCATTTCCAGCACACGCCACACTTCCAGTCTCACTAACTCTTCTCTAACACCTGCACTGTGCTATCGCGCTATCCCTCCCGTCTGTTTAACCCCTTCATTGCTGCCCCCCCCCATCTCCTGAAGAGGCTGCATGAGTCTAGTTCCCTTGCTAGTCATCCATAACGGAGCAGGTATCTCTGCC
>NW_014581747.1:4030-4959 GCF_000485595.1 Priapulus caudatus
TCTATTATGGTCCTTACTCTCTTCCTTCTCCCTCTCTCCTATTATATATCTCTCTCCGTCTTTATCTCTCGCTCCCTCTCTCTCTCTCTCTCCTCTCTCTCTCTCTCTCTCTCTCTCTCCACCCCGGCTTGGTCAATCTAATACTATATATATAATATATATTATAGAGAGGGAGAGCTGCGAGAGAAGAGGAGAGCGAGAAGGAGATGACAGAGAGAGAAGAGAGAGGAGAGAGGGAGAAAGAGAACAGACAGGAGAGGAGGAGAGAGAGAGAGAGAGAGAGACGAGCCAGCAGGAGAGGAAGAAGAAGAGAGAGATGAGAAGAACCAGAGAGAAGAGAGCGAGGAGAGAAGAGAACAGAGCAGAGAAGACCGAGAGAGCAGAGAGAGAGAGAGAGAAGAGAGACAGAGAGGAGAGACGAGGAAGAAGAGAGAGTGAGAGAGAGGAGAGACGAGAGACGAGACAAAGAGAGAGAGACGAGACGAGAGAGAGAGAGAGAGAGCGATGTGCGTGTGCGCGTGCGTGTGACTCCCCACCAGCTCCCCGGCCCGCCCTATTTGCGCTGTCATAATCACGTGCAACCTATATGCGTGATTTCGCGCCCGCGCTGTTTGCCGAAGCCACGGCCGCGCGCTAGAGACCGGTCGTCGGGGTATTTCTTCCCTGATAAAATGAAAACACGCGACGAAGTTATGATGTTTGTTCGCGGAGAATGATTGCCGTGTAATTACATTTTCAAATAAGCGAGGAGATCGCTTTTTTTACCCGGTGGCGTCGTGGTGTAATGTAATATGCGGGCGGGTCAGGGGGAGTGGGGCGAGCGATGCAACGCCGACGAATTCTGTCTGTCTGTCTGTCCGTCCGTATATATATATATATATATATATATATATATATCTACTCTCGCTCTCTTCTCTCTTCTCTCTTCT
>NW_014581747.1:9200-9802 GCF_000485595.1 Priapulus caudatus
CCCACCACCTCTCCCCTTCCCCACCCCGCCCACCACTCACTACACGGGTAGAGCTACCTACCATCTCTCCCCTTCCCCACCCCACCCACCACTCACTACACGGGTAGAGCTACCCACCACCTCTCCCCTTCCCCACCCCGCACACCACTCACTACACGGGTAGAGCTACCCACCACCTCTCCCCTTCCCCACCCCGCGCACTACCTACCTCGTTGTCGTGCGGGGGAAGCTGCTGCAGAAGCTGCTTGATGCGATACTTCTCACCGACGGAGTTCACGTACGGCACCTTGTCCTCCGGCAGCGCGCACATGTACTGGTGCACCTGTAAAACGGTCGGAGGCTGCGTGAGTGAAGCCACACCAGTGAGGAAGAGGAAGAGGAAAAAGGTGGAAAAATAGGGGCAGGAGTCCCGGCATGTTCTCCTCTCCCCACCTCAGCCATCCTCTCTGCAACTCATCCATTCTCTCCCCACCATTTTATCAAGAGTAGATAATAACACATTATGTGTTATTATCTACTCTTGATTTTATGCATCCAACTTTCCATCTCCCCCCCCCCCTTCTCTCTCTCTCTCTCTCTCTCTCTCTCTCTCTCTCTCTCTC
>NW_014581748.1:0-430 GCF_000485595.1 Priapulus caudatus
AGCACCTCTAAACATAAACAACACACGCACCTCTAAACATAAACAACACACGCACCTCTAAACATAAACAACACACGCACCTCTAAACATAAACAACACACGCACCGCTAAACATAAACAACACACGCACCTCCAAACATAAACAACATACGTATACACGCACGCACGAACACACGCATAACGTCCACACGCAAAACAAGCCACCGCGAGCCTTACGTTTTCATAATCGGCCCATCGCACACACCTTCACTCTATTGTCGAAGTAACCTGTTACCATCTTCACACCATCGCCATCTATTTTAATTAACACACGCACAAGACGCGCTCACCACCCCCCATCCGTGTGCACGCCCAGTCGGCGCTAAATCTCTCTCTCTCTCTCTCTCTCTCTCTCTCTCTCTCTCTCTCTCTCTCTCTCTCTCGCTCGCTC
>NW_014581748.1:1941-7107 GCF_000485595.1 Priapulus caudatus
GCACGCACGCACGCACGCACGCACGCACGCACACGCACAGACGCACACACACGCATATATATATATTGGTGAGTTGATAAATACTGCCGAGTATATTACTATATTCCTCTAACTTTGTCTTCGCGCGTTCGGAGCTAGCAACTTGCATACGGGTAATGTTTACGAATTCAACTCACAATTGGCTACACCGTGCATAGCTATATCTCTCATTCACTCGTCTTTTGTTTGGCGCGAGGATTTCGCTCGTTCATCGTGTATTCGTCGATTCAATTGTTTCATTCTGAATGCTGCGTGTGTTTTTACATCGCTACAGCTATACTCCAAGTAAGATATCATAGCCTCCGTGCCTCGAAGGGATTCCCGTGCGACGGGGAGGAAAGCGCCGGTATGGCTATATACACCGAACGTATTACGTCACTATAGTTTCTCTCATGCGGGGAGCTTCGGGGTGGGGAGGGAGGCATGAATCATGCTTCCGAGATGTGCATGGAGGAGCCCCGCCCATCTATACGCATGCACGCAGCGATCGTACGGCGGGTGAATATCTGATATGGTGGCGTGCGGGGAACGCCACGGTAAGCTCGTCTCATCGTCTCTACCCACCAGGAAGTACAGGCAGATCTGCGTGTTGTACGGCGATATATATATATACACACGCTCGATGTTGGAAGAGCGTATACACGATCAGGCGGCACACACACACACACACACACACACACACACACACACATCACACACACACACAACACACACACCCCACACACACACACACCACCCCACACCAGGGCCACATACACACACCACACACACACCCGCCCGGCACACCCAGGCACACACCCACAACACACAACCATACACAGGCACACACACACACACAACTTGGCACCACACAGCTCGACACACACACACTACACACACACCACACATTCCACATAATCACAGGTGCTCAAGGGCGGCTAAAAGCACAGCCGCGCCGAATCAGCAGGCAAGGAGCGTAGCACGGGCTAAGCTAGTCGCGGCCGCTCATGACACAACCTCGTCATCACAGCGTGTAAAAACAACGCCAACCCGAGTGCAGGGCCGGCGCCGGCGAGCACACGCCCAAAGGTCGCAATATATTAATATTATACTATTATACTAATATATATATTATTATATATATATATACTATAGCTTCACCCTGCCGCGTTGGTGCCGGTAGCTTGATGGCGTGTGGCAGTACGTTTCACACACGCGGCTACCTGTTACCCTCACGTTGCGGCCCCGACGCAGCGTGGAGCCGCACACCCGCGGGACTAGCTCTAGAACTATAGCTCTTCGCGTCGGCAACATACAGGCGCCTGTTCTAGAGCTAACCACGGCCATAATGGCCAGGCAGAGCAAATCCAATGCTATTACATCAAGAGCTAATAAATAGCTAGTAATAGTTAATAAATAAAATCAAGAGCTAATAAATAAGCGTTTATTAGAACGTTTTTATTAGCTATTGATTACATATATAGCAGTCCCATCGTGAATTAGCAAGCGCGTTTAAGCGCTTTCTGGGTGGATCGCCGAATTATTCGCATCGTGTCTCCCGAGTGGTCATATGTTGTCGTGAGCGTACGAGCAAAAGTCCGCTGTCTATAGTTACACGTTGGGTTTGATATGCGGTAACACGTTGGCCGACGCGCGTGATGAATACCATTGGTAACAACAAACAGGAACACTGCAGTAGCGGAGGCAGCAAAGGATGCGGCATCCATTGATGAAATTTGCGACTGGAGACGCGCGGGCTGTTATTCAAGCTAAAAAGGGCAGTGTCGTCCTGCACGCGAGAGTCGTATATCGATTCGCTTTCGAAGAGACTTAATAACCTTTGATGATTTGGCAAAGTATTGATTTGCTTGAGGTTCGTGTTTCTGCGACCAGGCGTGTCTGCACTGCAGCAACACACACGCACACACGCACACACACAAACACACACACGCACACACACACACACACACACACACACACACACACACGACACACACGCACGACACGCACAAAAGGAGAGAGCCAAAGACAGCAAGAGATGACAGATAGAGAGAGCAATGGGGGCGAGAGAAGAGAAAGAAGAGAGAGAGAGAGAGTAGAGAGAGAGAGAGAGATGAGAACGAGACAAGCAAGCACACAGCCGCAAGAGAGGAATAGATAGCGTTGAAAATGGGAGAGGGGAGGGGAGAGGGAAGAGAGAGAGGAGAGAGATCCCGCGATGTTCGTGAGACACCTCTCACTTTTAATAAGCACCGCAATCCGATATAGTTCTATGCATGGCCACATTTGGCACTTACAAAGGTTTGTCCCCGTTCGCGGGGAAGTCTCACTAGCGGAAAGCTCTGAGACACTCGGCGTACAGCGTGGCAACGGGTGCACTGGTTTTTGACGAGGAAGGAATACGAATGAGGAAATCGACTGCCCGTCGTCGTCGCGCATACACGATAGAATGTGTGATTAGGCAAGCCTATAATTAAGAGTGCGGTCGCGTCGTCAGTGGTCTAAAGCTCAAACATGTACAATATTAAAATCGGGTCTAGCACGTCAAAGTCAGCGGGATGTTATCTTTATTGAACAGCGGGCAGGGAGCTAACAGCATTAGAGAGAGGCAACCGTGAGTGCATTAAGTTTATCGACATCGGCGAATAAGTAAATTCACGCTAATTAGCATGAACTGACCGTCACGACCGGTGAAAAACTCCCTGATTACGCCTGCTTTCAGTTCTTTGCATATAGAAAATTCTATAGAAGAGGAGCAGGATGTGTGCCATGATCTGTGCAAATGCGAGACCTACGATCAAATATGTGAAGGTCTCTTAGCGCAACAGCTACAAGTTTCGGAGGGTGATGTACGTGTTGCCCCGATAGGCAGTTTGGCTGCAGTGCCAAACGACATGATAGTCTCAAATCTTTCGTGAGAGAGCGAGGAGACATGAATCAATATATAGTTTCTATTTTTTTTCGCTACATGTTACAAACCGTCCACTCGACCAGCAGCCGCCATATATATTTTAGAGTGGCTTCTGCACAGTTAGGGTCAATTGTGAATGTCGTTGCGAGGGAGTGGTGAAGAGGTGTTTAATATAGTGTGTTTGTATATTGGATAACGAATTTAAGAAAGAACCATGATTGAAAACAGGAAGAAAGGGAACAGCTACAAATCGTGTTTTCCGTGTCTTATAGAAACGTCACACAACACACACAGCACACACACAACACACTACACACACACACACACACGCGCGCGCCACACACACGCACACACACACGCGGGGTGATTCGCCGCCCCCGCACGCACACGTGAGCGTCACTCACGCACTCACGCACTCAAGCGGACTCACGCACGTACGTATATCATTCGCCACACATAGCACGGCACAGGCGAGCGCGGCGGGGCGACCTATCCTCGCCGCGGCTAAATAGCCACAGCGGATGTTCTATTTACTGGTCTGCTGCGAGACTTGTTGTATAGTTAGCTCGTGTCGACTTATCAGGGTAAAGTGCCGGCTAAATCCGCTACGGACCTAAGCAACGCTGTTATCGACTTTCGTGAGCGGTGTTTTCGCCGTCACGCAGTGCGTGCGCTTCTGTCTGCGCGCGCCGTCTAATCAGCTCGCTTTACTATATTTTGAATATACTGTTTTTACTCTGCTTAATGGCGTGTCTTCGCACATAAAACTCGCACGTCGTTCTCGACGCGTGAATGGTTAGATGGTTCTCGGTGTAAGCTTGGCTTTTCTCTCGTTGTTTAATAGGAGAAAACGGCGGTAAATATTGCACGCGCTGCGCGCTAGTTTGCTTCGCGATTTTGTTTCATGCTACTGCGCGGCCTAACTCGCACACACTCCAAAATTTGCGAAAAAAGGTCAGTCAGCAGCTGTTTCGTAAAATGAAAAAAAGGCATTTCTAAACGCGAAACCTTGATGCAAGCAGATGTTGCGAGAATGCGAACACGATCTTTAATAGCCTCCCGATGATGACGTAATTCACGCACCGCGAAGCAGCTGGCAGACAAGTGCCGTTCCAGGCCAATGGCGGGAGTGCTGCCTCGGCGATGTCTATCAACATGTGAGATCCGTGTATGGGCGATCTTAATGTTAATCGTCGATGTCTGCCGGCAAGCTACGAAATACATTGGTGCGGTGAATTAACGACTTTAATCGCCGCGCAGTCGACAAGCATGCAGATACGCAGGATCAGTTATGACACGAAACAGGTATATTCGTGGGTCGTGGTGATAGCGTATATTATATGGTTATAGGCGCATTGTTGAGGGCCCATCTCTCTCTCTCGTCTCGTCGTCTCTCTCTCTCGTCTCCTCTCTCTCTCTCAATCTCAGTCTCTCTCTCTCTCTCTCTCGTCGCTCTCATCTCTCGTTCTGTCTCTACTCTGGCAACGTCTCGTCTCTCTCGCTGCTAACGTCTCTCTCTCTTTCTCCTCTCCTCTCTGACGTCGGCTCTCCCTAGGTCTCGTTGCTCAGATTCTCTCTTGCTCTCGCGTCTCTCGTCTGCTCTCTGCTCTCGCTCTCTCTCTCGTCCATCGTCTCTCTCTCTCTGCGTCTCTCTCTGTCTCTTCTCTCTCTCTCTCGTGACTCTCTCTCTCTGATCTTTCGTTCTCTCGCTCGTCTCTCTCTCTCTATCGGCTTTCCTTTTCTCATTGGCCGATTCTCTTACTATGATCTATCTACGTATTTATCTATCTATGCTCATCTATCTATCTATCTATCTAGTCTACTCATCATCTCATCCTATCTCAAAATCTATCTTATCTATCTACCATCCTATCTATCAAAAAAAGAATAAAAATTAAAAAAAAACAAAAAAATAAGAAAAAAAAAAAAAAAAAAAAAAAAAAAAAAAAAAAAATAAAATAAAAAACAAAAAAAAAATTCTAGTCTAATCTATGCTATCTATCTATCTATCTACGTATCTATCTATCTATTATGTATCTATTCTATCTATCGCAACCATCCTCTATCCAGTCTATCTATCTATCTATCTATCGTATCTATCTATCTATCTATCCTATCTAATCGCTATCGTATCTTCTATCTATCTATCTATCTTATCTATCTACTTCTATCGATCTATATAAATCTATCTATTCTATGCTATCTAGTCTATCGATGCGGGATGGATCTATCCACGG
>NW_014581748.1:7132-9800 GCF_000485595.1 Priapulus caudatus
GTCGTCTCTCTCTCTCTCTCTCTCTCTCTCTCTCTCTCTCTCTCTCCCCATTCTCTCTCTATCTGTCTCTTTTGCTGTCTTGCGCGCGCTGTCTTTGGTTTTTTTTCTTTCTCTCTCTCTCTTTTTCCCCCCTCTCTCTTGTGATCTCTCTCATTTTATATCTTTCTCGAGCGTGCCGACTTTATATATCTCTCTCTTTAATTCTTTCTCTCGCGTGCGTTCTGTTTCTCTCTCTCTCTCTTGCCATCTTTTTCTCTCGCTCTCTTCCACACTCTCTCCCCTTCGCGCGCGCGAGTTGTCTTTCGCTCGCGCGCTCTCTCTCTCTCTTTTTCTTTCTCTCTCACTTTCTCTCTCTCTGTCTTTCTCTCTTTCTCTCTCTCTCTCTCCTTCTCTCTCCGTCTCTCTCTCCCTCTCTTTCTCTATCTCTTTGCACGCGCGCACTCTCTCCCACTCGTTATTGTCACCCCTCTCTGCTTGCCTCGCAGCGCAACCTTCCTATCCGCGTATTGCTATTAATTCCTTTCCACCTGATGTTTGACCTCTACAGCCACGTTTGCATTCTTTCAGCTCGTGTAGCTGACCCCATCGGAGCGTGCATGCGGTTGAGGAGACGTGGCAACATATAGGTTAAACGGGCATCATGGTAATGTAGGTTAAATCGGAGCAAGACAATCCTGAAACCTGCGACCCCAACCACGCTCACGATTCCCTGTGACGATCACGGTAAGCTTGCCGGTCTGTGATAATGCCACGATCGCTGCAGTTTCACCTATTATGTAACTGGATTGTGGGCACGCACGCGCGCATTTACGCACGCACGTACACACACACACTCGCGCGAACGCACACGCACGCAGACATGCACGCACGCGCACACACACACACACACACGCACGCACGCACGCACGCACGCACGTACGCACGTACGCACGTACGCCGCACGCACACACACACACACACACACACACAATCCTCCCCCACCTACACACGCGCTGGATTGCTAGATTAGTCTTATTAGAATAGATAGCGGTTGATCAGCACATATTTGCACGTAGTTACGACGATGGCAATTATAATCACATTTGCATTATGTTCGGGTGGACGTGTAGCATGTCTTATATGCGGCCGATGGACTTCAGAACGAACCATTCAAGAAGTCTTCTTCCTCATTCGTGTAGACACTGTAGTTCTAGTCGCTACCTAATATCATTTTTGCATCGTTTTTAAAGCAGTGGTACACCCAAACGTACATACATGCACGCACGCACGAGCGCGCGCACACACACACACACACACACGCGCGCGCGCGCACACACGCACACACTCACGCACGCACTCATGCACGTGTTGACTGTGCATAAAAAGTTTTCGGTGCACGCGAAATCTACTACCGTGAATCCGAGCTGCGTCGCGCCCAGGTAAACAGAGATCTCTACCATCACACAGCTGTCACGCATGCGCCCCCCGGACATCTCCGGGTGGCTGTTACCGTAGGGGCTTAGGCACCCAGACGTTGCAGTAATGCACACAGGTGCTTGAATTACGCGGACTACATATCCATGTGCTAATGGTAGCCCGCGGTCAGCGCGCGCCAATCGCGAATCACGGTCTCACAGTAAAATCCATACATTTCCGTCGTTACAGAAAACTGATTCGGTTTCAGGAAGCCGCTAGCGACACACGAGATATGACAGTGATGACGTTGGCGGCAGTGCTGGTGTTGGTGACAGTGATGGTGTTGGTGACAGTGATGGTGTTGGTGACAGTGATGGTGCGGCGGTACGACGGCAGCCGACGTCGCGTATACACGCAACATTACAGCGTGCCAAAGTCGAAGTATACACGCAACATTACAACGTGCCGACGAAAAGGTCGACCCACACGTACGTCGCCCCAACACTTGCAGTTGGCCAACACCATCACTGTCACCAACACCATCACTGTCACCAACACCATCACTGTCACCAACACCATCACTGTCGCCAGCACCATCACTGTCGCCAACGTCATCACTGTCACCAACACCATCACTGTCACCAACACCATCACTGTCTCCAACACCATCACTGTCACCGACACCAGCACTGTCGCCAACGTCATCACTGTCGCCAACACCATCACTGTCGCCAACACCATCACTGTCGCCAACACCACATCACTGTCACCAACGTCAGTCAACTGACACTGCTACTGTCGTCGCTGCATGCTATGCTGACGGCTATGCTGCTGCTGTTGACGATGATGACGACGATGATGATAATGGTGACCATGATGATGATGATGGCGATCATGATTATTCTGACAGAGACAACGACGATGACGACGACGACGAAGACGATGATGATGCTGACAGCTATGATAATGATGCTGCTGCTGCTGCTGCTGCTGATAATGATGATAATAATATTAATGCCACCAGCGCCGATGATAATAATTGATGACGCACAATATATTTGATGGTTGGATATCAACATTAACATTTTGAGGATATAGCAGCACACAAACCGCTGGTAATACCACCAGACAGATTCCACCACTACCGTGCCCATGTAGAGACGGGACGCTGTAGAGCCTTCAGGTGGGTTCATACCATAACCATAGGCGGTGTAAGATTTAACTCGTATATATATATATATACATTATGGTTCTAGGACAAATACCCCCCGGA
>NW_014581749.1:1710-2147 GCF_000485595.1 Priapulus caudatus
ATTCAAATTCATTCGATGCGTGAATCGAATGATGCATCGAATCATTCGATTCACACATCGAATCATTCGATTCACGCATCGAATCATTCGATTCACGCATCGCATCATTCGATGCATCATTCGATGCGTGAATCGAATGATTCGATGCGCGAATATTAACCGCGTGTGGTAACCGCGTGTGGTAACCGCGTGTGGTAACCGCGTGTGGTAACCTCGTGTGGTAACCTCGTGTGGTAACCGCGTGTGGTAACCGCGTGTGGTAACCTCGTGTGGTAACCTCGTGTGGTAACCGCGTGTGGTAACCTCGTATGGTAACCGCGTGTGGTAACCGCGTGTGGTAACCGCGTGTGGTAACCGCGTGTGGTAACCGCGTGTGGTAACCGCGTGTGGTAACCTCGTATGGTAACCGCGTGTGGTAACCGCGTGTGGTAACCGCG
>NW_014581749.1:2984-3648 GCF_000485595.1 Priapulus caudatus
ATATTAAGTGCCGTCTTTTATAAGTTATTGTTGTTTATTTGTCATACATTTTTAATCCAAGCCGCATACGACTTTAAATTTCATGCATTTTTTGTTTTGTTTTACGGTAAATGTGGAACGCAAACTCAAGTCTAACCGCATCACGACAACGCGCGTACGTGCACGCACGTACACACACGCACGTACACGCATGCACACACACCCGCAAGCAACATGCACACGCACACGTACACATGCACGCACGCACGTACACACGCACGCACATACGCACACGCGCGCCCTAACACAAACCCACACGCACACGCGCTCAGACACACACGAGCACGCACGCGCGCACGCGCGCACACTTACACGTATACGTACGCACGTACAAAAAACATTCATCATCAGCAACAAGCATAATTTAGCTTACTTATAACAATACGTATAGTTAAATCTTTTGTTTCACATGTAGAATGAGAAAACAAGACAATGACTCTAAACATGGCAATAATCTATGCAGCACTTATCTGTAGGTGAACTGAGAGATCGGCTCGGCAATTATTGATGATCCCAGTATATTCCTTCACGGCCTGAAAACATGAATGAACATGATCGAATTATAATGACGTTATGAATGATTATAAATTATACATACAAATATAAATATGCTGTTAGCGAGAGA
>NW_014581749.1:4472-5882 GCF_000485595.1 Priapulus caudatus
TGTTTATTTCGCATTGTTTGCTTGATTGTTTAAAGCAGCTCGCAGCTCGCAAATACCGTATTTCTGGATAGCGCTAGGCGTGTGAACGCTCGGCCGCGTATTTGTCTCAGATTCGGTATTTCGCAAATACCGTATTTCATAAATACAAGGTCGCGTGTGAACGATATATATATATATATATATCGGTTCTAAGACAAATAGCGCCCACCCCTGTACTGGCCAATTTCCGCTAATGATTTTAGTTTCATTTGTGTTTTTAGATTATATCGTGTTGAATTTACTTTAATTCCCCGAAAAATCTTCCGTGGGGGAGGGAGAAGTTATCCATGAGGAAAGGGGGAGGAATCCCGTGGGGGTAATGATGGGGATGATTATCCATGGCCAAATCGTCCCCACCCCGGGGGAGAGAAGAGGGTGACTATCCATGGAGTAATCGCCCCCACCCCCGGGGGAGGAGGAGGGGTCATTGTCGGGGGTAATTTGTCAGAGGAAAGTGTTTGCGGATGATTTTCGAGGGGTAATTGTCCGGAGGTTGCTCGGGAGGGGGGATTTTTAGCGGGGGTTGTACCGCAGGAGGTGATTGTCAGGTGGCGATTTTCTGGGGGGGGGGTTTGGGTGGGTGGGGAAGGATAATTGTCCTGGGAGAATGGTTTTCTACTTTTATTGAACAAATAATAGTGTGAAACGGAAATACCGTTAGTCACTAAGAACTGGTTCACGCTCTCAATACATTTACAGTGAACGGAGATACGCCTAGCTACGGGACCCTCATCCACACATGGCGCGTACAAAGTCCACAGAAACAATATACCACTAGTTAAATAATATAATAATGTAATATACTATCGTCTCTGACTCTCTATATATTTATATGGTGTAAAGTCACGCAAACACTTACCGCTCGCTCGTTACGTAATCCACGATTCCTCCTTCGTGATTAACACGCACTAATTGCATATTTAACACATTAAAACACACCGAATGCTTCCAATCACGCAACAAAGTTGCACGAACGCACAGACATGTCGCACGCGTTGGGTCCTCCTCGTTGTTTCACGATGAAATCAAGCATGGCGGTCAACAACAAGTACAGATTCACCTCACGACGTCCCCGTAGCTGCAACACAGAAGGCGATACGCGGCGACGGGATGTGATGTTCAAGGTCACACGGACCCAGTCTAGCCGCCCGTGCGATAGACGCACGGCTACGGGGCGCATGCCGCAAGACATTATGTAGCTCGTAATAATCAATATAATATCGTGATAATAATAATAACAATAATAACATTAATAATAATAATATAATAATAATAATATAAATACTATAATTGTTTAACTATAGGTTGCCTACCAAAGCTAGCTTTAGCGTTCATCGATCGCAGGCTTGCGCGCTCAAAAACTGTCATTAT
>NW_014581749.1:7267-9797 GCF_000485595.1 Priapulus caudatus
ATCTCAACCATAAAAAAACAAACATGTGCAACAACTAAACTCTCCATATAACGCCTTACACATAACACTACTGCACTGCATGGTAACACATGCATCACAGTCACTAAGCCCGCGCGTAGCGCGGGTTTCAGCTAGTGAATAATAACAACTACTGAGAGATAAATCTATATAGGGACTCCACCCGTCCAACCACCCAACAATTTTTACAAGATCCTCGAAAACACCTGCAGTAAGCAAGTGCGTTTGACTTCGCAAGTCAAGTTGTAGGAGCTATACCACCGGCTATCATGAGAAAGGTATGTAAAATATCCACAGTGATTGCCTATAAATTCATTTGTAATTCTAAGCGACAGATTTGTGCATTTGTCTGTTTATAAAATGTTCATAATTTATGTCTTTGTTTATATGTAATAGGTTTTTAATTTCAGATATCACGCGTATATGTATAGCCAAAACGCACCAACGGAGTTTACTGGATGCCCTAGAGTTGCCGACGGAAGCAGTATTTCGCTGAATTTCGGCAATTTTCCTAGATAGCACGTCGCCAGCACTAGGTACTTTCGATAAAAAACTTTGCTAGCGTCTCAGCCTGTCGCAGAGACGACGTCAGAAAAAGGAGGTATACGTATATGTTATATGCGCATATCGTCGGCAGCCGTACGAAAACGATGGCGATCTGCGATTCGCAGATAGGCAGGCGGTCGCCGAATTTTACCATGTTTTCCTAAATGCGAATAGGCCCGAAAATGGTTTGAACGAATAATTTCGTCTCATACTCTATATTTTCGGCGCAAACGGGCAGCGCAAGTCTGATATTCCCCCTTCTGAAACTGAGAAATTACTCGAAATGTGTATATAGCCAAAACGCACAAACGGAGTTTACTGAATGCCCTAGAGTTGCCGACGAGAGCAGTATTTCGCTGAATTTCTGCAGTTTTCCTAGAGCGCACGTCGCCAGCCCTAGGTGCATGCGATAAAAATTGCTTATCGCATGCTATCGCATGCATCGCGTTTGCTAGCGTCTCAGCCCGTCGCAGAGGCGACGTTGGAAAGACGGGGTATACATATATATTATGTGCATATCGCCGACGGCCGTACGAAAACGATGGCGATCTGCAATTTGCAAATACGCAGGCGGTGGCCAAAATATACCATGTTTATTGGCGGATATAGCCTGAAAAGGTTTGAATGAAAATGGCTGAGGAAAGGTGGCAGGAAAAACAGCCGAGGGGCGGTGGAAGAAGAAGAAGGCTAAGCTTGCGACAAAGGAGACAAGAAGAAGGGCGGGCGGGGATGAAGTAGTAGTTTTGCAAACTACTGGCTAGGACGCTCTACTAATTATAAACACAGGTGTACTGATACGAATTAATTACAGAATCCTATGCTAAGATACCCTTTCACCATATTATATGCATTTTTAGTACAAAATATAACTCCTCTGGTGAGATATTGCGTATGCGACCAAACAGTAACGTAGCCAGATTATGTACTGACTGGTATATGCAGCCGGGACCTGACATGCAAGGCGTGCTTCCTATTTTATAAGTGAGGTCTACTGACGGAATATTATCATAGAAATCTATGCAGGGATAATCTCTCTTTATTTTAAATTCATAATTTTAGCAAAGTATTCTTCTTCTCGGGAGATATTCTACGCATGCGCGAGCACCGTTTCAGACGTGCAGTACGGTTTAAATAAAAGTACGTAATATAGTTTGCTGCGGGAGAGAGGGGTGGGGGATTGAGGAAAGATGGCAGGGAAAACAGCAGAGGGGCGGTGGAAGAAGAAAGAGGCTGAGCGTGCGACAAGTGAAACAAGGGGAAGGGCGGGCGGGGATGAAGTAGTAGTTTTGCACACTACTGGCTAGGGCGCTCTCCTAATTATAAACACAGGTGTACTGATAAGAATCTATTACAGAAACCTATGCTAGGATACCCCCTCACCATATTAAATGCATTTCTAGTACAAAATATAACTCCTCTGGTGAGATATTGCGTATGCGCCCAAACAGTAACGTAGCCAGATTATGTACTGACTGGTATATGCATGCCGGGACCTTACATGCAAGGTGTGCTTCCTATTTCATAAGTGAGGTCTACTGATACAATATTATCAAATAAATCTATGCTGGGATAATTCCTCTTCATTTTAAATCCATAATTTTAGCAAAATATTATTCTTCTCGGGAGATATTACGCATGCGCGAGCACCGTTTCAGACGTGCAGTACGGTTTAAATAAAAGTACGTAATATAGCTTGCTGGGGGAGAAAGGGGTGGGGGATTGAGGGAAGGTAGCAGGGAAGACAGCTGTTCTGCCTCATCGAGAGAGGGCGCAGGTATCGTTTAAAAATGGTGGTGCTGCAATCGTTGTCGAATCTTCGAATCTCGCAATTGCCAGGCAATTGTGGCTTTTGGTGCAGTACGTGGGCATGACACGGCCCCCATCGGAGTAAGTAGGATGTTTAAACATTGTAGATTTCTGATATCGCATTCTTGTTCACATATTTCAAGCCTTTGATTACTTATTT
>NW_014581750.1:0-329 GCF_000485595.1 Priapulus caudatus
CACACACACACACACACACACACACACACACACAGATATGCACGCACGCACCCACGTGCGAGCGGATGCGCGCACGCACACACACAGACAGATACACACTAACATACACACATGAAAGCATGAATGGATGGACAGATAGATAGATAGATAGATAGATAGATAGATAGATAGATAGATAGATAGATAGATAGATAGATAGAAAGATAGATAGATAGATAGATAGATAGATAGATTGATAGATAGATAGATTGACTGACGATTCGCAGTTAGTTAATGCTTTCTTAATTCTGTGTATACACAAAATTTATATCTATCTATCTATCTATCTA
>NW_014581750.1:1368-3066 GCF_000485595.1 Priapulus caudatus
ATTACTGCGGTCCTGCCCCTCCCGTCCGCGTGTTCTATGTTAGCGCCCGCATCTAACAACGCTGTGACCGTATCCGTATGACCGTTCTCAGCTGCTGCTATTACTGCGGTCCTGCCATCATCGTCCGCGTGTTCTATGTTAGCGCCTGCATCTAACAACGCTGTGACCGTATCCGTATGACCGTTATCAGCTGCTACTATTACTGCGGTCATGCCCCTCCCGTCCGCGTGTTCTATGTTAGCGCCTGCGCCTAACAACGCTGTGACCGTATCCGTATAACCGCTACCAGCTGCTTTTATTACTGCGGTGCTGCCCCTCCCGTCCGCGTGTTCTATGTTAGCGCCTGCGCCTAACAACGCTGTGACCGTATCCGTATGACCGCTACCAGCTGCGTTTATTACTGCGGTGCTGCCCATCCCGTCCGCGTGTTCTATGTTAGCGCCCGCATCTAACAACGCTGTGACCGTATCCGTATGACCGCTACCAGCTGCTGCTATTACTGCTGTCCTGCCATTCACGTCCGCGTGTTCTATGTTAGCGCCCGCATCTAACAACGCTGTGACCGTTTCCGTATGACCGCTACCAGCAGCTGCTATTACTGCCGTGTAGCCATCATCGTTCGCGTGATCTATGTTAGCGCCTGCATCTAACAACGCTGTGACCGTATCCGTATGACCGTAAATTTCATCTCCTTGCAGACTCGCTTCATCAGGTCTAGCACGGCGTCCCGCATTTGATCGCATTCCCCCTGATGCTCTAATCTTCCCAAGCCTGGCGTCTCCCATATATCAGACAGTGACGTCACACCACTGACATTACAGGTTGATATCTTACGTTCTATGTCACAATAACAATGGTCGGGCAGCTCACTGACAAAGTATTGGTGCGCCAGTATAGCGCCGGCAGATTCTCTATAACCGTCGTTGATGGTGACGTCACGGGCGCGATCTACGGCCGCCTGGTACGCTGCTTGCACGTCCTCAGGATTCCACGCCCTTATTTTATCCAATAATTCCGTCACCATGCTTGCGTGACCGCCGTTGGCAGCCCACTCTAGCATCGTCCTGCCATTGATACTGCGACTCCCATACACATGCGCTCCTGCTGCTAGTAGCTTCATGACACACGATGTATGATCGTTACTGGCAGCATGCATCAACGCCGTCATGCCATTCACGTCCGCGTGATCTATGTTAGCGCCTGCACCTAACAACGCTGTGACCGTATCCGTATGACCGTAAGTAGCTGCTGCTATTACTGCGGTCCTGCCATGCACGTCCGCGTGTTCTATGTTAGCGCCTGCATCTAACAACGCTGTGAACGTATCCGTATGACCTTCATCAGCTGCTTCTATTACTGCAGTCCTGCCACTCCCGTCCGCGTGTTCTATGTTAGCGCCTGCGCCTAACAACGCTGTGACCGTATCCGTATGACCGTAAGTAGCTGCTGCTATTACTGCGGTCCTGCAATCCACGTCCGCGTGTTCTATGTTAGCGCCCGCACCTAATAACGCTGTGACCGTATCCGTATGACCTCGAGCAGCTGCTGCTATTACTGCGGTCCAGCCATCATTGTCCGCGTGTTCTATGTTAGCGCCTGCATCTAACAACGCTGTGACCGTATCCGTATGACCGTAAGTAGCTGCTGCTATTACTGCGGTCCAGCCCTTCACGTCCGCGTGTTCTATGTTAGCGCCTG
>NW_014581750.1:5680-9796 GCF_000485595.1 Priapulus caudatus
GCATCTAACAACGCTGTGACCGTATCCGTATGACCTTTACCAGCTGCTACTATTACTGCGGTCCAGCCATACACGTCCGCGCGTTCTATGTTAGCGCCCGCACATAACAACGCTGTGACCGTATCCGTATGACCGTAAGTAGCTGCTGCTATTACTGCGGTCCAGCCCTTCACGTCCGCGTGTTCTATGTTAGCGCCCGCATCTAACAACGCTGTGACCGTATCCGTATGACCTTTACTAGCTGCTGCTATTACTGCGGTCCAGCCATCCACGTCCGCGTGTTCTATGTTAGCGCCTGCATCTAACAACGCTGTGACCGTATCCGTATGACCGTTAGTAGCTGCTGCTATTACTGCGGTCCTGCCATCCACGTCCGCGTGTTCTATGTTAGCGCCCGCACCTAACAACGCTGTGACCGTATCCGTATGACCGTAAGTAGCTGCTACTATTACTGCGGTCCAGCAATTCACGTCAGCGTGTTCTATGTTAGCGCCTGCACCTAACAACGCTGTTACCGTATCCGTATGACCATTTAAAACTGCTGCTATTAGTGCGGTGTCACCATGATTGTCCGTGTGTTCTCTGTTAGCGCCTGCACCTAACAACACTGTGACCGTATACGTATGACCATAATGAGCTGCTGCCATTACTGCAGTCCTGACCTCATCGTCCACGTGTTCTATGTTAGCGCCTGCATCTAATAACGCTGTGACCGTATCCGTATGACCTCTACCAGCTGCTGCTAATAATGCGGTCCAGCCATTCACGTCCGCGTGTTCTATGTTAGCGCCTGCACCTAACAACCCTGTGACCGTATCCGTATGACCGTGTAAAGCTGCTGCTATTACTGCGGTCCTGCCATCATCGGCCGCGTGATCTATGTTAGCGCCCGCACCTAACAACGCTGTGACCGTATCCGTATGACCGTGATTAGCTGCTGCTATTACTGCGGTCCAGCCATTCACGTCCGCGTGATCTATGTTAGCCCCTGCACCTAACAACCCTGTGACCGTATCCGTATGACCGTTAAAAGCTGCTGATATTACTGCGGTCCTGCCCATCACGTCCGCGTGATCTATGTTAGCGCCCGCACCTAACAACGCTGTGACCGTATCCGTATGACCTCTAGCAGCTGCTGCTATTACTGAGGTCCAGCCATTCACGTTCGCGTGTTCTATGTTAGCGCCTGCACCTAACAACGCTGTGACCGTATCCGTATGACCGTTTAAAGCTGCTGCTATTACTGCGGTGCAGCCATGCACGTTCGCGTGTTCTATGTTAGCGCCTGCATCTAACAACGCTGTGACCGTATCCGTATGACCGTTAACAGCTGCTGCTATTACTGCGGTCCTGCCATCATCGTCCGCGTGTTCTATGTTAGCGCCCGCATCTAACAACGCTGTGAGCGTATCCGTACGACGGTAAGTAGCTGCTGCTATTAGTGCAGTCCAGCCATCATCGCTCGCGTGTTCTATGTTAGCACCCGCACCTAACAACGCTGTGACCGTATCCGTATGACCGTCAGCAGCTGCTGCTGCTATTACTGCGGTCCTGCCATCATTGTTCGCGTGTTCTATGTTAGCGCCCGCATCTAACAACGCTGTGACCGTATCCGTATGACCGTTTAAAACTGCTGCTATTAGTGCGGTGTCGCCATCATGGTTCACGTGTTCTATGTTAGCGCCTGCACCTAATAACGCTGTGAGCGTATCCGTATAACCGCTATCAGTTGCTGCTATTACTGCGGTCCAGCCACGCACGTCCGCGTGTTCTATGTTAGCGCCTGCACCTAACAACGCTGTGACCGCATCCGTATGACCTCTACCAGCTGCTACTATTTCTGCGGTCCAGCCATGCACGTTCGCGTGTTCTATGTTAGCGCCCGCATCTAACAACGCTGTGACCGTATCTGTATGACCGAAAGTAGCTGCTGCTATTACTGCGGTGCTGCCACTCACGGTCGCGTGTTCTATGTTAGCGCCTGCACCTAACAACGCTGTTACCGTATCCGTATGACCGTATGTAGCTGCTGCTATTACTGCGGTCTTGCCATCATCGTTCGCGTGTTCTATGTTAGCGCCCGCAACGCGTGTTCTATGTTAGCGCCCGCACCTAACAACGCTGTGACCGTATCCGTATGACCGTAAGTAGCTGCTGCTATTACTGCGGTCCCGCCATTACGGTCCTCGTAATCTACATGTATGTTAGCGCCTGCACCTAATATCGCTGTGACCGTATTCGTATGACCGTTACGAGCTGCCCCTAGTAAGATGTAACCTATGGGGGATGCTGGTAATCTGTCTATTCTCGTCGGTGATCCCTCGGTCGTCGTCCTAACTGCAGTGGATTGATCGTTGCCCATATTGATAGTAATATATTCCGCTTTTCAATACTTGGAATCTGGAGAAAAAACATTTCATCTCTCGTAATTAGAAGAAGTTTCAAATTTGTTTCCTTCTCACACTGTACGCCAGCATGCGGCTGCATTTGATTAAGGAATGCACGTGTGAACACATTCACACCTAGTCATGACATACACGTGACAAATCTGAACTAAAACGATAATAATTATCCGTGTATTTATATTAGGGTTTAATTTCATAGATACGAAGATTTAATAGATGTGAATATTTAATGTGGGAAAAATTTGCTTGTAATATTTTTTTTCATCATGGGAAATCGAAAATGCCGTCAGAACGATTGCAAAGCTGACATGATTTAATAATAGCAAACTTACTGTTTCTCTATTGTATTTCAGGCACGTGTAGCGGTAACTGGCGACCCCTGGCGATGCTGATCACTGTCCTGACACCTGAGAAAACAATACACCTGATGTGACAGTCTATCGTGTGAGACTGATGAAGTGTCATTTTCCGTATATCCTNCGTGTTTATTTACCTTTTTTTTTAATTGAGATGTTCCAATTTGCCTGTGGCACTACGTGTCGTGAAACAGTTGATGTAGACTCTCGTCGGAATACATGCGTCTAAACAGAGGAATTGCTCCGAAATCATGTGATTGGAGGATAAAAATATAATTTGTGACGTTTTGTTTTCATTTTGGCATTTAGCCTTTGAGCGATACTGCGCGTACATATTTGCGGTTCAATAAACTCGAGACTCACAGGGATCATAGCTAAGACATGTGTCTATAACAGCTAGAATTTATAGAAATATAACTCAAATGGTTCGCGCCATATGGTAGTTAGTACACTTTCCTACCGACCATATATATAGTCGCACGTGTAGCCGGCTGCACACAATAACCGTCATTATGAGCGATACCGCGCGTGCATATTTGTTAATTAATTAGACTTATCCTGCTTCAATAAACTCAAAATTCACAGGGATTATAGCTAAGACGTGTCTATAATACAGTATAGCTAGAATTTATAGAAATGTAACTGACATAATTTGTGCCATATGATAGGTAACTAGTACACTTTCCTACCGGTCATAGCATAATAGCGCATGCGGCTTGGTACATGCAAAATGAACATGAAATGTCACAAATTCTATTTTTATCCCCCAATCACAGGTCGGAGCAATTCCTCTGTTTAGACGCACGTGTCGGAATACCGACTAGGTGATATCGTTAGCAGGGCTTAATAATGTTTGTCATTATTAACCCCTGGTGCAGCGGCGGATTAAGGCTCACTGGTGCCCTAAGCACTGACCAATCTTGAGGGGGTGCCCCCCTTTCCACACTGACCCAGTCCATTTTAGTTGTTGACCTGTCTGACCAGATATACAATGCAGGTTGCAGCAGTACAAAAATGTATTCATATATGATAACACAATATACTGTACAAACTAAGCCAAGCTTGGGCTACATAAAGTTCTACAAAAATGCAATACAACATCTATTTTAATATTTTACAAGTTAAATGTATCAAAGTTCCAAGATTCATGACCTGAAAGGCATTTTTCTACATTTCATTTTCGCAAAATCACTGATAACATCCTCGAAAGTAATACTTCTCAGAATATCTGTTTCAATTGTTAATATACACAGTGAGTCGAGTCTTTCTTGAAGCATAACTGATCTATTTGGGGTTTTCTTACACGTTTCAGTTGTGAGAAAGATCTCTCTGTTGTGCAGTTGGTGACCATTAAT
>NW_014581751.1:0-9792 GCF_000485595.1 Priapulus caudatus
ACACAATAAATCACGACATACATACATTAAAATTCTCAGCCGATCTCTACGTCGCTTAGCGCGATTGTAGACAACATGTACGCTACACAAGCTCTGGCGCCAATGCCCGGCGCACTGCACCTCTTGGGAACTAACACTAACGTGGCTCCCTTCCGCCCTCCCACTGTCGATGCCCCCCGTCAAAGGCCGCCTTCAGTCGGGCCGGCCGTGCTACTACCGATACCATCCAGGATCTGGACCCCCAACTCTTCGCTCTACTACCCCGCTACACGCTACCCGTTTATTAACGACACGTTACATTGCACGTGTACAGTCCCTATACCGGCTACCGCTCTCGATAGACTGCGCACGCGCTCCCCCAGTGCAGCGAGTCCCCGACTCGCCGCCGGAGCAAGTGTCCGTTCGCAGGAAATATGACAGTCACGCCCCTCACTGACCGGCCTAGGGGCCCTCGCAGCACTGCTTCCGGCAACATGGCTTTACAGCCATCGCGCAATGCAACGGCTCCCCCCTCTAGAAAGATCGCGAGAAATTTCATGATATTCAGTTCGTGAATTTGTGCGTGACACATCGCTCTGCTGCGAAGATAATGAGACAATATATATTCTAACAACAAGGTACGCCACTCTCCGTCACTTCATTCAGGAGCAAAGATGGAGTCGTATAGGTTGAGTATTCTGTTGTAGATCGTGTGTAATCAAGCGAGCCGTCGAGCGCGAATTCCTCGCGCACAACCCGCGTTTCGCACCCGGACTCTATATAATGTTTTAGCTGTACGCGCGAAATGGCGGTGCCGGTGCGCGTACCGTGATATGCTTCAAGTGCACTGGGACTAGACATATCCAGTACTCCGCGACCCCCCTCCCACATCGAATAGTGCGTTCGAATTGCTTCCCCAAGTTACAGCGCTCGCGGTCTACTCGGCTCCAGCCCCTAAAGTACGTTCGATCTTTGTGTCATCACGTGTATTTGCGTTACGCCGGCCGCTCAACCGGTGTTAACGAATGTGAGCGGTCTCGCCGAGGTGCTCACTTGGGGGGGCTTGGGGAAAGTATCCCACAATGCCATGCCCAACGCACACTCATGCATTGGCGAGGATAATCAGTGCGATCCAGTGCTGCAATGAATGAGCAGTGTGAATGACTGCGTGGTTTAGTCAAGACCGGTGATGATACGGAGAATGTTAAACATATTGAGTGATAATATACAGATGTAATAATATTAGCCGGACATCGCCTCTATCCTCTGAGCCGCCATTCTAGATTCATCTAATAATAAAGATTGCAAATTGCTATTATTCTTTTTTTCTGCACGGCATCCATGATAATAACCCCGGGTTCAACACCAAAACCCGTTTCGTCTTATCTCCTGCTAACCAGAATGCGTTCTCGATTTCGTACTGCCAGTTAACCCAGGCTGGCTCTGGGAAGCAACATTCGAAACGCACTAGACAGTGTGGCCAGTTGCTGTTGCTTCCGGTCACAGCGCTGTGTAGCGCCCATATGGGACGCTCGGACTCACGTCATACCTACCCAGGAGTTTACTATCCATCCAGCGTGTAGGTGGGCGGGCGTGATCGAGGTGGGCACAGGTGGGGGTCATCACTATGGCAATTAATAACAGACGTCATTCATTCCATTTGTCAATCATTGACGGAAACACGCGAGGTTTACCGAAGTTATAACACTTCGAGAGACAGTCACAGTAACTGACTGATCTCGAGTCAGTTTTCGGCGAAAATACCAGATTTTCACCGCTCATTATCTCAGCGTAGGGGCATCGTAGGGACATGCGGTTTGTTTTATATGAACAAGG
The DNA here is from genome assembly GCF_000485595.1 of Priapulus caudatus. Lineage (NCBI taxonomy): Eukaryota > Metazoa > Priapulida > Priapulimorpha > Priapulimorphida > Priapulidae > Priapulus > Priapulus caudatus. Next base: position 1,816 of record NW_014581751.1, read on the forward strand.
TAGGACAGCTGATCAATAATACTATTTAATAATATTTATTTATTCGACTAATACTGCAACATGGTTTCAGCATTTTACCGTTGTACGCTCTCCTTTATACGCTCTTGGTATTATGTTGGCAGTGTCTAAACGACCGGACTCGGTTTCGGAGTTCTGAAAGCTAAACAACCGGCTCTCTGATTGGTCAGTTTCCGAACATAACAGGACAAATATACAATAGGCCAATTTTTAATGCAAAACATAAAGAAATATATTTAATTCCGAACATAAACAAACGTTACAGAACAAATAAATGCAGAAACAAATAAAATACAAAGAAATACAGAAAGCAGAGGAAATTAAAAACACCTTAGGCCTAAAAAAAAAATGATGTGTTTCCGAGAACCCGACCTTACCTAGCAAATAGGGGCCGACCCTATTTTTTTTTTCATTTTCAAAAAAAAATTAAAATTTATCAAAAAAATAAAAAAAGTCTGATATGTCAATATGTGATATTATGTCAATAAAAAACAAAACAAAAAACAAGCAAACATTTTCAGTTCTAGATGCAATGTATATCGACGTATTTTGACCCAACAATCACAACCCAGTTGTCTACGCAGCTCGAACAGCGTCGATCTCTTATCGGCGGTATTGTTGATGTCCCTGTTCACTGCAGTACAGGTGAAACTCGATTTATGCAAGCGGCAGGTCCACTGACATTCTGTATACAATGTCATAGGAACAACGTTGTCCAGTATATACTACTGGTAGTGAAACGCTGGTAGTAATACGTCCGAAAAATTGCACACATCGATCGGCTTGTTATAAAAAAAAAAAAAAAAATAAAAAATCCTTACCTACCCTACCTAATTTTTTCAAGACTGTTCTCGGAAACACATCATTCATTTTTTTAGGCCTTATGGGGTTCGAACACGGTACCGTACTATCACGAAGCGAAAGCTCTACCGGTGAGCAATTCAGACCAACTTGAAATTTTCGGATATAGACCCAAACCCTAACCCTAACCCTAATTCTAAAATAAAATAAAATTAGCCAAAAATAATAAAAAAATAAATAAATGTGTGACAAAATTAGCCAATCAGAGAGAGAACCGGTTGATTAGTTTTCAGGGCTCCGAAACCGGATCCGGTTGTTTAGACACTTCCTATTACAGACCTGCCAACCCTTACGATTTTTTCGTATTCCTTACGAATTCCATGATGTTTCTACGAATGTACGATCAAACTGAAAAACTTAACGAGGTTTTTTATCGACTTGTGAAACATTAATGTTTTTTACATTGTGAGCGCAGAGAAAGTATCTGGCGATTGTGGCGGCAGCTCATATGGATCACGTGTCCGTCGCGTTTGTTCTCGCGTGATCTAGAGTTAGTCCCATCATTCTTGCGCGCATAACAATACAAACAAAATGGCCCGCCTGCTGTAAAGAAACACCGAAAAGCCTTACTATTTTCATGAATCACAGGTTGGCAGGTCTGCTATTAGGTTTATATTTTTATATGAGGTATGTTTAGGGTTAGGGTTAGTGTTAGGGTTAGGGTACACTTCTGTAGTACAAGTCTGGTACACTTTGTGTATACATATATGTACCTCGGGTACATATCTGTAGTACCCTGATACGACAACGACCCCTTGAGCGCAACTTATGCCCTGGGCCCAAACCTAGTTTAGCACTCCAGATTTGTTTAGCACATTTGCGAAAGGAAGTGTCTAAACAACCGGATCCAGTTTCGGTATCCTGAAAACTAAACAACCGGCTCTCTTCTCTGATTGGCTAATTTTGTCACTATTTGATTTTTTATTATTTTTGGCTAATTTTATTTTATTTTAGAATTAGGGATAGGGTTAGGGTCTATATGCCTCACTTTCAAGTTGTTTTCAGTGGCTCAACGGTAGAGCTTTCGCTTCGTGATATTAAGGGACCGTGTTCGAACTCTATAAGATGTTTTTATTTTCCTCTGCTTTCTGTATTTCTTTGTATTTTATTTGTTTCTGCATTTATTTGTTCCGTATTCATTTATTTGTTCTGTAACTTTTGTTTATGTTCGGAATTAAATATATTTCTTTATGTTTTGCATTAAAAATTGTCCTATTATATATTTGTCCTGTTATGTTCGGAAACTGACCAATCAGAGAAGAGAGCCGGTTGTTTAGTTTTCAGGCCTCCGAAACCTGGTCCGGTCGTTTAAACACTACCTTTGCGAAAACAAATTTGGGTGATTTGCGGGGTCCTACTCCTAGTTTGAAACTATCCTTGTTATGATTAATTATTACGCTGTGGCTACGGGTACGGCAGCCGTATCTTAATGTCTCGAGGCTGGAGGTACGGCAGTCCATTCGCTTTCATACTTAACGAGACAAAGATGGCGGCGGGTGGCGCCAGATTTCGAAATAACGCCTTGGGAAATAAATTCACGATTTGAGAGTTTAGATGAGCTAGAGAACCCTAACCCTAACCCTAACCCTAACGCCAAAAAGGGGCTTCAACAAACGACGGCTGCCGTACCTCCAGCCACTGAGTTATTATTATCCGCGGCTCTACCCCTGAAATCTGTACAGTATAATACATTACGTTTTAAACGTCTGTGTTATAATTTTTATTGTAAAACACCGGTGCGTATGCTCATGCTAATGTGACTCATGAGTATATCTGCCGAGACGTTCTGAGTGTGCTCTAGCTCTACTACCCTCTAGTAGTAGTAGTAGTAGTAGTAGTAGTAGTAGTAGTACTATAGCTTGCGTACAGTTGCCGCAGGCCTGCGGCAACTGTACGCGGGCTATAGTACTAGAGCTAAGTGTGCTCTTGACTGACAGGTAATCGACAGTTTCACTCACATGCATGCTATGCGCAGTGCTACAGTACGTGGGCAATAATGACAATTGACATGCACCAGTCGGTCATCAGTCTTGATTTGCAGTAACAATTTTGACAGCAATTCAAGCGCCCAGATATATTGACCCAGGTTTCTGCAACAGCCAAGGATATATACGTGATACTGAGAGTTCATAAAATAAAGGAAAGAATTAAGTGTAAAAGTATTTACATGTGCTTTATTAAATATTGAAGCTTGGCATGTTCACTGTTTAACATCGCCGTCGGTATCGTTTGTATCGCGATACGGACACTGCGTATCGATTATCGTATCGTGGGCCGCTCTATCGCGATTCACCGATGTATTGGTGAGGAACTACACTTCTACTGCACTACATGTATAATGCCCTGATCTTCGGTGGCTCTTTAGCCTAAAAGGTTCCCTATGCTACCTTCTACAACATGAATATTAGTTTCCACAATCTTCTTGTAACACTGGACTACTGACTGGTGACTACTACTCCAATGGTATGCAAAGAGCCCTTAGCACAATAAGTGTATACCTTGGTCACAGTGGCGTAGCCAGGGGGGGGGGCGATGGGGGCGGTCGCCCCCCTAAGATTTAGAAGGCGAATAAAATGGAAAATAAAGTTTAAAAAAAAAATAATAATAATAATTCGCCTCACTGAAATCAAGACGAATTCAATTGTAATACTGCGATTCAGTTGATCAGTTCAGTTCGGCCGGTCTCCCTTACGTAAGTGAGGTGTTCGAATAAAGAATATTTTCACAGATGCGTATATAGTTAATAATTAATTCAATTCTGGATGAAAGTATTGCATGTGTGGTTTGGGGTATTCTGTACCTTGTACCCTATGCACACAATGCGTTAGGATGAACGCGGGACCGGTCGGTAGGCTTGAGAGAGCTGTATTTTCCCTCTTGCCTGTATGTACATGGAGCTCGGATGGATAAAATGTGGTCCCCCCCCCCTCCCGAGTGTCATCACACACGTTACCAGCACGTATCTTTGTAATGTTACATGACTTTTTGTATAAAATGTAATTTGCAAGTGATCGCAAACCTCATCTTCATGCTATTTCTGTTTGATTGCTTAGCAGACGGTGTTCATGATATTCATTATAAGAATCAATACTAGAAATTTATTAAAATGATATCCTTGTTTTGTTAAAATATCTACATCAAAATACTGCTACCTTATTTAAACCAGCAGGATTGTTTCAAGTCGATAAAACATGCCAACAACATGCACCAAATTGCACCATTAACAACATCAAAATGCAAAAAGCTCTCACGCCCACCCCCCCTCGGTCGCTTCGCTCCCTCGAACTGATTGCCGCCCCCCCCCCTTTTATTTAATCCTGGCTACGCCGTTGGTCGTAGGTTGTTGAAACAGCTGTGGCATGATTGTGGTCCGCTCATCTAGGAAACATAGTCGTTTCTCTGCCATGACAATGTCGGGCATATTCTTATAGCTAGTTTTCAATTATTTACACTTCAAGTGAATGAGAGTTCCTCAATTAGCTCATCATCATGAGTCCTGATATCCCTGCGACTGAGCCTACAATGTGATCAACAATTAAATGAGTTGGTCTAGAGATGGGTGAAATTGCATTACTTAAGAATATGCCTATACAAAATGGATCCTTCTATCTGTTTCTAATAGGAAGGTCTGCACACCTCGGATGAGCCAAAGAGTGACACTGGTGTCTTGAGCCATGTGCCTGCACGCTCCAAAACTCGTCGGGGCCAGCATGGTGTCTACCAGATGACACATGACTCGCCATCCGCTCTACCTCATGTATACACAGGAAGAGTTGATAATTTTAAGAAGAAACGAGCCCAGGTTCTATTATTGGTACATATCCTTTAATGCTCTTAATTAGTGCTTTAGGCATCATACAGCAAATAATTAACAGTGGAACATTGCCGTTGTTGTTGTTATCTGAGTACAGTAGTTGTATTGTTCTGTCATCGTGTCTGCACTATGAAGTCATAATACACAAAAATGTTACCACCTCACCTGCAACTGTCATGCATTCAAAACACAAAAAGTCACCTGAGAGATCATACAATCATCCTCTGACAAAAACAATACACTCTTCAGTTTACCCAGCCAGCTGCTATTTGTATTTAGTAGGTCTCAGGGGAGAGATAGTGAATATAGAAATAAGTTGTGGATATAGAAATCACTTAACCCTTACCTTAACCCTATACCTAATTCTAAAATAAAACAAAATTAGCCAAAAATAATAAACAATAAAATAAATAAAAGACAAAATTAGCAAGTCAGAGCCGTTTTTGTTGGTTAGGGTTATATCACACCCCTCACAGCAGGCTATCCCAGAAACCACCGCGCCGATGCATGTATGCATGTATGCATGGCACATCCATAACATATGATTGTAATCCGGCTGAATAGCCTATCTGGTAGAGCGGCTGGCTTTACCTCTGAAGGTCGTTAGTTTGAATCCCATGTATTAATTTTTTAATTTTTCTATCTTTATCCATTTAAATATTTTTCCCCAATTAACGCAAATATTTACATAATTTATTTTTTAATTAAATTAAATTTATTAGTGTTAATTAAATTTAATTAGGGTTAGGGTTAGGGCTAGGGAGTAGGGCGTAGGTTGCGGTGGTTTCTGGGATAGGACCTGCTGTGAGGGGTGTGATATAACCTCGACCGTTTTTGTTAGCACTTAACGCGCCGCGCCCTCTAGCAGATCACTATCTCTCTCCTGTGCAAAATTTATTTGTATTTGCACTGCAACGTGTTTACGCATTTCATGTAAACAAATATTTTCCTGCTTCACAGAAAAAAATTATAACAGTGTTTAGGTAGTATGATTTTAAATATTTGTTCTGTGTAACATGCCACTTGGTTTTGTCGCATTGGTTGGTTTGTTTTTTCATAATTAATTTATTTGATTCTCGTGCATGTTTAATATTTAATTTAAAAATTTCTCATTTGAAATATTTGCTTTGTGTGTTACATTACTTTAACATTTTTGTCTAAGATGTGTAACAGTTTCACTTGTTCTTAATTTGTTTGCTTCTGGCACATGCTTATTTATTGAATAACTCAATTGAGATGCTCAACATAATTTTATATTAACTTTCAGAATTCCTGATCACCTGACAGGGCATGTTGTCTAATATGAATCTGATTTAACTATAAACAAATTTCTAGGAATATGAAGGAGACGAGTATGGTGTACCTGAGGCTGACTCCACGTGGGGGAAAGGGCAAAAATGTAAGTCAATGCCTTTCCTGCTTCACACAAAAAGGACATCCCAGGTTACTTAAAGCAATAATGTCAAATGTTTTTCAACGGTTTTCAAACATTTCAGACCGTTCTGATTAGTGATGTCACGATCATCGATTATACTCGATCATCGGTTGAACAGTGGCTCGAACCAAGCGCCTAGTGATGTCACGATCATCGATTATACTCGATCATCGGTTGAACAGTGGCTCGAACCAAGCGCTTGGTTATCAAGATCCATAATCGATTTCATCAAGGAAAATAAGAGAAAAAAATTGAAATAAATGTAAACCTTGAACAAGAAAACTTGGAGAAGTGATGAGAATCAGAGATATCATCGCTACTATACAAGTTATACAAGGCTCGACACTAACTTTTTTTTCCAGTGGCCCGAATCATTGATTTTCAATTTTTGGTGGCCCGAAAATGAAATCTGGTGGCCCGAAAAAAAACCAAAGAAAAACATTATAAATCTTTATTTCAATCTCGTATTGTATATTATTTGAAAATTGGGCCGTCTGATGCACTTGCACAAGTCTTTAAAACGATCATTGCGAGAATTTTGCTCAGAAAAACTAAATATAGCTGAATATAGTCTCACCTGACAGCGAAAATATCACTGATTACACCAACATTCCAAACACCAATATTTTATGCAGTTATAGCATAGAAAAATTGATTTGACCACATCATACCAGCAATACATTTTTTCAAGTCAGGACTTTCAAAAATCACAAATTAAAGGGGCATTAATTTGTGTGTGATAAGTATTCTCGCTGGCGGTACGCAACGAGGATTTGATCCACTTCTCTCTCCGTCTTCGTTATAGTCCCTAAGACTTTTGAAGACTAATATTTATGAGGTTACAACTTACACTCTTGTTTGTGTTACGCTACTATGCACAGGGTGAAAAACTGATAATTGGAGGTACTGGTCCAGCAGGACCAGTGCCTCTGAGGAAGCACTGGTCCTGGTCAGTAGGCACTGGTCCAGGATTTTTGTCGTAGAAAAGTGAATGACTCGGATGTGGGGACGTTTTTATATGGGGGGATGGTGCAATTTGGTGATGTGCATTCTAAGGTATTCTTAAAAATTATATTTTTTGGGTCATTCCGTGTCCGTGGTCAGATCACCAATCGGTTTACACCTTACGCTTTCCAAATTGGACTTGAAAGAATGATGAGTGTTATGGGTAAGTTTCGGCCTTGAAAAAGCTGAAATTTCCAAATATTCAGCTCCTCCGACACGTCTCATTTCGCGCTAACCGCCACGCCTTTTTTGCGCATTTTGGCCAAAAATAGGACGCACCCGATCAATTTTCAAATGTCGTATCCTCTGTATAACTAGGCCAAACATTGGTTAATTATTCGGGTGCTTTGGAAAGCTAATTCGCATAGCAATCCAAATCTGTCATTGAGTTCTGTTATATAGAGCCAGTATAAAGTTTGATGACCTTCTTGACCTTTACTTTGACTTGAACTTTGACCCTGTGGATCAACGTAACTTGAATGAACTCATATGAGAAATTATACTCTCAGACATGTTTTTCTACATAATTCAAAATTAGAGATATATATTTTGGTTTGGCTTTCCAGCTCTTCTCAAGAGTTGGGCATAGTAGGTTGCATAACGCCTATTCTATGCAATGCTGCTATCATATGTAGGCACATATGTATACCATGTCATCTATTTGCGGAAATATCAAGTTAATCCCAAACATTGGCTTTGCACTGTACATAACCTGATTGAGATGACAGGTGGAGATCACATTCTAAATGACTATGTCCGTCTAATGAAAAATATTATATTAACCATGTTTCAATGTCCTAATAATTCATGTGATCATGGGTCAATGATCAAGTCCGGATGCACC
>NW_014581752.1:0-1222 GCF_000485595.1 Priapulus caudatus
AATAAATATTAAATTAAAACATTGTAAAATAATACACAAATAAAAAAATAAAATGATCAATGCCTAAACAGTTTGACACGCGGCTGCCTGAACTTATCTTTCACTGTCACCTACCCTCTCGCCGGAAATGATAACATGGAATTCGCGCATGCACAGGTCGTCTACTTCACCGCTACGTTTCCCTATGTGATACTCATCATTCTGCTCGTTAGAGGCGCTACACTACCGGGCGCCGCACAAGGAATCCGCTTCTACATCACACCAGATCTGAGCGTGCTCTCCACTCCACAGGTACGTGGGGGACTCATGCGTTGATATCACACTCCACAGGTACGTGGGGGACTCATGCGTTGATATCACACTCCACAAGGATCGGTTAGGGTATAACACACTCCCCATCCTTGACGTTCGAGATGCCCCCACCATTTCTTCTTTTAAAGTCCGTCTAAAGAAAATCTTGCCCTATCAATAGGGCCCATTGTGCTCTACTTACCCCGTACAATTTTAGTCCAAGTACTTCCACTCTTATTGTGTATTTATTTAATATTTAATCGTTCTGTTGCTGTGAGACGGCCATGTGGAAGATAAGTCCGCACCAATTTATTGTGTCTGTACCTAACATGTTCTACCGTCGTTAAATAAAGTTTTTACTTACTTACTTACTAATAAGCTAGCTTGTTTTAAACTGAGCTAGGTTTAAACTGAGTGAATCATTTCGCCTCGTTCACTTTTCCAAGAGGCTTCATTGTCAGTGCCTTAATGATCTTATTATACGCTCGTCATACTTAATTACTTACGTAATTATCTTACTGTAATGATCACTCGTCATACAGGTGTGGTTCGACGCTGCCGGACAGGTATTCTTCTCGCTAGGTGTCGCTTTCGGCGGCACCATGACGCTATCGAGTTACAATCGGTTCAGACACAACTGTCTTCGTGACGCGCTAATTCTGGTGCTCGGGAACTGTATCGTCAGCTTCCTCGCTGGAATCGTCATCTTCTCCATGCTAGGTCACATGGCCCACGACCTCGACAAGCAAGTGAGCGAGGTCGCCAGAAGTGGTGCGTGACGTCACTGTTCGATTTTTTGCGGATCAGTCCACTCTATGTTCCTCCATTAATACATCTCATTATCTATTATATATTAATTAATACATCTCATTATCTATTATATATTAATTAATACATCTCATTATCTATTATATATTAATTAATACATCTC
>NW_014581752.1:1232-3121 GCF_000485595.1 Priapulus caudatus
TTGCCTCTATCAACCACCGAGATTTCAATATTTTACAATACTGCTGCTAGAGTTTACTCGTCGAGTTGAAACGACAAAATAGAATCCAAGAAAAATCGTATTAGCGGATAATGCGATGTATTAATTAATATATAATAGATAATGAGATGTATTAATTAATATATAATAGATAAATGAGATGTATTAATTAATATATAATAGTAATGGAGATTATTAGATAATATATAGATAGGATACAGAGATGTATTAATTATAGTATAATCAGAGTATATAGAATGATAAATGTAATATAGAAGAAGGATAATAAGATGTATTAATTAATATCTAGATAGATAATGAGATGATTAATTAATATACTAAAGTAGTATCGAGAGTATTAATAATTCAATAATAGATAGATGAGACTGTATTAATTAATATAATAATAGATAATAGTATATATACGACATGTCCACGCCATAGAACGTCGGCATGCAAAAAAAAAAATTCTTTCTCAAAGTAAAAATATTCTTCACATCTTAGCATCACAAACGGCTGTTAGGTTAAAGTATTAGGTGTCTAGGTGCGGTGTAGCGTAGGCGCAAGGGCGTAGCCAGGAATTTGGATGGGGGGGGTCCTCGAGCGAGTAACAAGAGGGTCTTTTTTTTGTTAAATGTAAAAATAGTGCTTTAAAATAAATTTAGACGCTGTTTTGTTTATTTTTTTTAACGAGGCCAGGATTAGGCCAGCTACGCGCTTTTAAGAAAAAAAGAAAATAGAGAATTTTTTTGGATTTTGATTTTGATTGGGGGGTCCTAGGGCCCCAGGACCCCCCCCCTGGCTACGCGCTTGACAGTAAGTGCGTATGATGTAGCGATGCAGTAACTGCATACGTTGTACTCGAGGTGCTTGCGACCTCTACTGGTAACGGTTCAAGGTTGCTTCAAGGTCGATTAATGTCATTTAAAGACAATCAATGTCAGTTGAATGTCACTCTGATAAAACATTTTCGTAAATATGCTTACTCTAATATTGTTAGACTTTGTCGTCGATGTCATTATTCAAGCTTGGTTAACGATTTCCGTGGATATCCTTTCTCTAGTTTTGTTAAACATTGTACGTGGATATTATATTCAAGCGTGGTTAACGATTTCCGTGGATATCCTTACTCTAGTTTTGTTAAATGTTTTCCTGGATATTCTCATTTTAGTTGTGTGGAGTGTTTTCGTAGTTATACTCATTATTGTTGTTTTTTTGCTGCTGCCATTTCTTTGTTCTTGTTTCTTTCTTCGTGTGAATTAGTTTGCTGCACTAGAGATGTTGGTCACTGTCGTCTGCGATGGATTTCCCGCCACGCGCCGATTGAAGCCGCTAGTGGGCGCTGGCATCGCCGTAACTCTTTACCTCCTGGCGCTACCGATGTGCACAGGGGTGAGTTAGAGTTGGGGAAGGACGTTAGCACTGACGGCTGAGCAATGTACCAACTGCAAAGTCGACCAGAGCATCGTTAAGGTTTACTGTATGATTGATTGATTGATTGATTGATTGATCAATTGATTATTTTATTGATTAATTGATTGATTGAGTGATATATTAGTTAATCGATTGATCAATTATTTTATTGATTACTTTATTGATTGAGTGATATATTGATTGATCGATTGATCGATTGATTGCTTGATTGATTGTTCTTTTTAGGCAGGTCTGTATTGGATCGACCTGCTGAATACCTATGCAGCTTCGTGGTCAATGATACTAGTGGGTTTGGGCGAGGCGATCGTGGTAGCATGGCTGTACGGTGAGCACTGATGAATTAGCCTTTGAAATTTCAAACAAACTATGCTCTCTGTATGATCCACCGAGAATTGAGATCTTTATGCCATAAAAAATACAACGTAATAAAAATAATA
>NW_014581752.1:3806-5279 GCF_000485595.1 Priapulus caudatus
GAGAGAGAGAGAGAGAGAGAGAGAGAGAGAGAGAGAGGGAGAGGGAGAGAAAAGGTGGGAGAGATAGATGGAGGAGAGGGAGAGAAATAAGAGGAAAGACCAGAGAGCAAAACGGCAATTTGCTCTATATAAATATCTCATAAAAAAATCCCTTCCTAATTGTAATTTAACGTCTCCTGTGTATCTCTAATAGTTAAGGCTCTAGGTCCACAAAAAATCCACAGACAACTTCCAATCAAAGATGAAAAGGTATACATGTCAGATGCAATTTGATCATTCCACAGGCCATATTGGTCTTCACATTCATCGACTACAAGACGCCGACCTCACAGGGTATACCATACCCTAAGTGGGCAGAGGTTCTCGGCTGGGTCATCGCCTTTGGAACCGTGGCGGTGATACCTATAGTAGGAGCCATCAACATCTATCGCTACTCCACCAATGTAAGATATTTCCCCGCAGTATATAGATATATGGTTATAACCACCTCCAGCCACCACCGCGCCCTACTACAACAACTCAGTAATATATACTATAATATACTCTCACTATATCATCTTCTACTCATACTCTACTATATAATATACTAGATGTAAACTGTATACAACGCGACAGTAGTTCTACGAACTATGAAAATATAGGCAAGACGTGATGCGTCGTTATGTGCCATTCTAACGCCTACCACTCTCTCGTTCTTCCCTCTTATTACTAATATTAGCTCAAACAGCTATTACTAATGTAAAATATATAATATATAATATTAATCCACTACTACTACTCCATTACTCACGACCTCAAATACCTCGTGATGACACAGGCACTTGGGACAGAGTCAGTAAAAACTGAAAATAATATGAATGCACATTCACAAATACTACCCCTCAATTACACTTCCACTGTTGTGTCACTGTATATCAACTTGCTTTCACAGAAACTAATGGGTAATTGAGGGGTAGTAATTCTGAATGTGCGTTCATATTCTTTTCAGTTTTTAATGACTCCGCCCTAAGTGCCTGTGCGTGATGATACTGTATGATGTGTATATCTTTTGCGTTGATAGCGGATCCAGACGATCGTCCGACCGGATCCGGCCTGGGGACCGGCCCTGGATCGCTTCCGTACGGGAGACTACGCTCCCGTCGGTCCTGCTCCGTCGGCGAACATCGGTGGGAAAGCTCCACTATACACGATCGCCGACACGGCAGGATATCCGGGTCTCTACCGGCCGTATCCTAGCGACGGACCGACGCCGAGCCTCATTGGCTCTCGTCGTGGTGACGTCACCGAGTTATAGCGCTGGGCGTTCGTGTATCGTCGGTTTCTCCTTCTTCTTCTTCTTCTTCTTCTTCTTCTTCTTCTTCTTCTTCTTCTTCTTCTGCTTCTCCTTCTTCTTCTCCTACTTCTTCTTCTTCTTCTTCTTCTTCTTCTTCTTCTCCTTCTTCTTCTCCTTTTTCTTCTTCTTCTTCTTCTTCT
>NW_014581752.1:6427-7278 GCF_000485595.1 Priapulus caudatus
GTGTGTGTGTGTGTGGTGTATGTGTATGTGTGTGTGTGTGTGTGTGTGGTGTATGTGTATGTGTGTGGGGGTGTATGTGTATGTGTGTGTGCGTGTGTGTGTGTGTGTGTGTGCGCGCGTTGACGTCCTTGTCAGTGTGAGTTACTGTAGCCTATCAATCACCCATCATGTGTCAGGTATGGATATGTTGTTTACACGGAGTTAGTTACATGTTACATATAAGGAAGTGGTTAACAGGTAATTTTCGATACAATTTTTTTCACAGTTCGATACAAGATTTTCACAGTTTTCAACACATATGATTTGTGCTGATGCGAACAACGTGCTATTTTGCCAAGGTTTATTAGCTCGAACGAGGAAATGCTCCTTTGGTCTTTTTTCTCTTGCTTCTATTCGTGATCATTATATATATATGGATAGAAAGTGCTGACCTCTGGTGTGACAACAGAAGGCGATGAACAACCCGGCATTCCACCAAGAGCAGAACGACGTGAGTTGAAACAAAATGGCCGCTTAGTGGTTTCCCATCTGCTTGTTCACGGCAGCGTGTGTAACGAATTGTAAACGTGTGTAAAGGTATTTAACGAAACGCGGAGTACGTGAAGTATTGGAATAACAATCAAATCCAAACAAACAGATAGGGGGGCCTACGCACGATAAACGAAATAACTTTAGACTATCAGGATCTATGGTCTAGCAAAGTTAACTTTCCCACCCCATCTATCTCTTCTTTCACTCACTCTATCTCGCCCATCCGCTGTCTCTTGTCTATCTCTTTTTCCCTCTCTTTCTAGCTTTCTAATCGGCGCGTGCGTGTGGGGTGTGTGGGGTGTGTGTGTGTGTGTGTGTGT
>NW_014581752.1:8266-9789 GCF_000485595.1 Priapulus caudatus
TCCTCTCTCTTTCCGTCGGCTCTAACTCTCTTGCATCTCTCCGTCTGGCGCGATAACGCGTCATGGAAAAATATAGCTATGCTGACTATAGTTTCTCACCACCACCACCAGGGGTCTCCGCAACAAGTGTGCGCGCGTGTTAAACCGCTGGCTATGGACGACGATAACGATGACGACGAGAACAAGGAACGCGGTAACTGGAGCGGCAACTTAGATTTCTTCCTGTCTTGTCTCGGCTATGCCGTTGGTCTTGGTAGCGTGTGGAGATTCCCCTACCTCTGCTACCGGAATGGAGGAGGTGAGTGACGCCAGGGGGCGCAATGCGCTTTTAACGCACGCGTCATATGTTATCGAATATAGAATGTGCTTTCTATGTGATGTTTTATGTTATTATTATTAATACCTATATCAATATTAATATTACTATTGAAATGGGGGCTGTGAGTGACGCTAGGGAAGCAGTAATTATGGTAGTTGACATTGGAAGCGTTGAATAATGAAGATGTGGCCAAGATTTTGATTGAATTTACGCGTGAAGTTACGTCGCGTGTTTTAGTTGTGGACTGTTTAATTTGCATTTCCTATTTTCCGTGACCCCTACCTCTGCTACCGAAATGGAGGAGGTGAGCGACGCCAGGGGGCGCAATGCGTGATGTGTTATCAAACATGGAATCTTTTCTCTACGTGTTATATGTGATGTTTCATGTTATCATTATAATTACTATAACTAATAATAATAATTATTAATATTATAACTAATAATAATAATAATAATAATTATTATTATTATTATTATAAACCCCTAAACCCGCCTTGTCATCCACTTCTGACGGCTGTGTCTCACACACAGGGGCTTTCTTAATACCCTACGTCATTATGATGATCTTCGTGGGACTGCCGCTGCTATACCTGGAACTGTCTCTCGGACAGTTTGCAAGCCTTGGACCGGTTGGCTTGTTCGGAAATATATCACCTGTGTTTCAAGGTTAGCATGCATGTTGGTCGGACGGTCGTTCGAGGGGGGGGGGTAGGTCGGTCAGCTCATAAGATAATGGATTCTAGGACTACTACTCCCCAACAACACTAAGGGGATAATTGTCCGGTTGGTAGTTGTCCAGGGGATAGTTGTCCTAGGGGGGTAGTTGTCCGAGTGGTATAGTTGTCCGGGAAGTAGTTGTCCGGGGGGTAGTTGTCCGGGGGGTAGTCGTCCGGATACGGAGATATTGATATACCTCTGTTTATTGGTGCTTCCTCTGGCTACCTCACAATAATGCTGACATCTTTGATTCTCGTTTTCACTGTAGGTATGGGGTATGCCATGACAATGATATCGGTGTTGACGCCACTCTACTACACCGTCCTCGTTGCGTGGACACTCTATTACCTGTTTGCATCCTGCCAGAAGGTTCTACCGTGGTCAGGATGCAATAACGATTGGAACACCGACTGTAAGCTGGCATCTTAACACTTTAATAATCATAACGCTTTCTCTAGCTCTCTATCTACCCTCTCTCTCTCTCTCT
>NW_014581753.1:0-9786 GCF_000485595.1 Priapulus caudatus
AGGATCCAGAGTAATCATCGGAGTGACACTAAGGCGAAGATACGGTAACCGTAAGGCTAGCCGGTTATGTGAGTACCAGGATCCGTCGGTGACACAGTGTTCTTCTCCCGTCCTTTGGCCTCCCTCATCTCTCTCTCTCTCTCTCCATGCTTCTATCCTGTCTTCCATTCTCGTCTTACAGGCTTGTCTTATGCGCAGAAGGGAGACGGGTAACCTAAGGGCTACGGATTCTGTTGAGTACCTGGGGATCGAAGGAACAGGTCTCCACGCACCTATCTGCGGCCCTCCTCCTGCCTTTCCTCTCCGCTCCTGCTCTCTCTCTAAGCCTCTGCTCTGTCCTTACAGGCTGGTTACGCCGGAGACGGGTATACCTAAGGCTCCGGGTTCTGTGAGTACGCGGATCAAGAGCAGCCATTGAGGCGGGCGATGCCGGAACCTCCAACGGTTAGCGAGCTGAACCAGGGCCGAAGCGGCTGCCGCGTGCGACCACGCTGCGGCAGCGAGAAGAACAGGAAGAGCTTGAAACGTACGCGAGCGAGCGAGGCGTGTGTGTGGTTAGGTGGCGGCGGGGCAGGGGCGTCTAGTGTGTTGGTAGATTGTGTGTTTGTTTATGGTTGTATGGCGATGGTAATAATAGATGGTAGTAAACTAGGGTGTTACGTTTAACCGCGGATTCACTGTATCGGGCGGTAACATCCGTTCGATTCGGGTGTTTTCGGATTTTTTCTCGCTCCGGCACCGGTTGCGTCTGAGTATGCCCTGCAGGTTCGGTCCGGGCACAAGACTACATTCGCAACTACCGCACTCTCCAAAGTTAGGAGATATGATACGGTATTATTAATTGATCTGCAAAATGGTAGGGAAAATCCGCCATGCTTATCTCCACATGCATTTTTACTAGCAGAGAAAAAATCAACGCGAACCGGAATGAACCCAACGCGAACGAAGCAAAAACCGAAAACGACGCGGAAACAAAATGTTGTTACACCGCTGGTGCCCATCTAGTAGTGAAACGGCGGTCCGCGAAGGCAGGGGAGCGAGTCGTCGCGGGTTAATGACAGCTAGCACTACCCGGTTGGGCCGCTCGACCGCCCGCCTTGCGTCACATGTCGCGTGATTACACGAGAATCGTGCATGCAGAGACCCTCGGCGACCGCGACTCGCAGGTGAAGGTGATGTGTGCACGGCAACGAGGCGGGGCCGGGGAGAGTCATCGGTGGGCACGCGCTCGACCTCGCTGCAGCGTGGTCATCGTTCGCGCGGCGAAGGTTTCCGCGAATAATAGATTCATCGCGCGCTCTGGAAGAGTAATTCTGGATAAACTGGCCGTGCTGATCCTAAAGCCTCGTCGAAACATTCTTGATTTGTATTGAGTAAATCGCGTAGTGAGATCCGTATAAGAACTCGGACCGTGTCTGCTTCAATATACTATATACGAATGGTAGGCAAATATGTACATCCAGAGGAGTACATATATGACTCTTACAACTGGTACAATTATAGTGATTGCAATACGCACTCGTAATAAATAATTACACTCGTAACCAATATATATATATACCCTCGTACAAGAACTATTATATCCACTGCGTAGCATACTGGATATATACTAAACTACGTATTACCAGCTGCAGGTAAGGTGCTTCGAATTAACTGAGCGGCACGCTACAGGTAGGAGAGCGAGTTTTGCCGTGTGGCGCCCGTCGCGTCTGCTATCGCGGTCCGCTGTAGTCTTCAGCCTCGCTGGGTGTTGAGAATGCCACAGCTCCCTCGACCAGCAGTGACCTGCCTTGCCGCTTTCTGTAATTGGCCGTCGTGCCTCTGCTCTGGCAGAACTGGTTGCGCGGCCCAGGGGCGAAGACTTTGAGCTAGTCATCAGAGAGCGTGTGACATTGTCAGCCAGAGCGTGGAGCCGGATTCGCAGTCCACCCCTTCGCAAAAACAATAACCGTAAACGTGTTGCTGCCAACCAGCTGCCCCAGTAGACGATCGAATAAATTTTCTCGTAAGGTGTGCGCGTCGGTGTGCTTATGCAGGCAGGTAGATAGCAGCTAATTAAGCTGTGTAAATCTGCACGTGGACTGCGGGTCCGCTACGCGTCGATTTAGTAGCGGCGTGGCAAGAGCGCGCGGACGGATCTCCGCGACTGAAACCATAGTCGCCAGCTGTGAACGTGTATGCGGTGTGGTAGCTTGCAAGTTGGGCAGAGTGAGCGACATAAAAAAAACAAGGAACATCAGAACAACACAAAAAAATTTAGAGAAATTTTAGTGAGAAGTCATACGATGACACAAAGTTTATTCCAAGAATAACAAAGGTCTGGGTCTGGCGCTATAGTGAAAGTTAGGTCAGCGCTAGTAATATAGCGGTATTTTCTTCCGGTGCACTAACAATTATTGCACCGCAAGACTAGCTGACATATACACAGTTAACGTACGTTAGAAACTCCTTGTATTTACTCCAGTACTTCCAAGTTCCATTAGCAGAGTGCTGAGTGTATTAATCTATGTTATGAGTTTTCCTTTATTCGTTAGCTCAATACAATGTTCTTTTACATGGTGCCCTTGCTGAAATTGGGCGAGAGTTGCCTTGAATGCCTTTTAAACTTGCCTCGGTGCGCCATCCGATTTGAGAAAAATTCAAGCAATTTCTCACATGGCCCCCCAAAACAGTTTGCCTTGCCCTCTCGTCACTTAATTCGAGGCGCTGATACACTGGTACATATATATATACACTGGTACAAATATAATAATATACACACTGGTACAATATATTATACACACGGGTAGCAATATAATCATAATAATATTACACACTGGTAGCAAAATATTAGTATAATTATAATAACACTCAATGATAGTTAGTGATCGCTGGACAGGAAGAGAAGGGGCTCTGCTGAAGGGTGAGCTGCTGTTCGCCAACGGCTGGCCTAGGTATGTGAAGGGAAACGGTAGACAACCAACGTAATTAGGCCAGCGAGCCGTGCAGCTCGAATGTTGCACGGTCAGTTTTGAAACTGCAACGGCCAAAAACTTAAAAAAGTTCCCGAGAAGGCCGATCTAAGCGAAAAGAAAAAAAACACATCAATAAACCCTCCGCTCCCCGCCATGACGGTTCTTGGCTGAGACACACATACTAAAAAAATTGCACTCCAAATAATCGTTCGTCTGCACTCCGCAATCCAGCCCACCATCTCCTCTTGGCACACCTACCACACTGTAGTGGAATATATATGCAATAATTATATAATCAGAGTCCATAATAGACATCTCTATATTGTAATCCTTGAATATATATATATATTGTTTTTGAATGTGTAAACAACATACGCAGTAACAGGGATGGCAGAGGCGGAGGTATGCCTACGCCTGTCACGGCTTGCTGCACCTTCATCTGTTGTAATCTGTGCGTCATTAAGCGCCGGCATCGTTTATCTCACATTCCGCTACCTTATAGGAGCCATCCCGCAATTATTCTGTCTCCCTTCCTGCGGTAAGTTTCGCGGCTATCCCGTACGTCCGCCTGCCTGAGGAATGTAAAGTACAGGGTTCTTATAGCATAGTAGGCACAGTGCGCAGCGGCGCTGTTGTCAAAGTTTAAACATCGGCCGTTGTGAAAATGTTCCTGTATTTACCGCGCGTTGTAAAATAGGTGCAGATATCAACCCCCCCGCCGCCCAGAACGCCTCCGCCCGCGAGAGGAAGTTCGGCCCCTCCCCTCCCCCGTCCTGCAGGCCTCCGCTTGCGTGGCCTAGCGAAAATCGTCATGCACGTTTCATTTATTCCTGTATCTTCACTTGTCGTCGCAACTTACCGGTCCTTTGTCCTAAATTTTCCCTCAGAGGCAACCGCATACGCCATGCCGTCTGCCTTCGCCGATCCGATTTTAGAACCTGGCTCGATCGTTGCAGGAGTCCGTTACGGGAATCCAGTCGATCCGCGCAGCAGGCGCCGGCAGGCGATCTCGAAGGCAGTCGCCAGTCCTACCGCCGAGCAGATGTAACGACTGCGATGAAGCAGATGAAGGTACGTGTGTGTGTGTGTGTGTGCGTGCGTGCGTGCGTGGCGTGCGTGTGTGTGCGCGCACGTGTGTGGTGTGTGTGTGTGTGTGCATGTTGTGTTGTGTGTGTGTGTGCGCGTGTGCAGTGCGTGCATGCCTGCATGTTGTGTGCAGGCGGTGTGTGTGCGTGTGTGCATGTGTGTGTGTGTGTGTGTGTGTGTGTGTGCATGTGGGTGTGAGTGTGTGCGTATGCCGTGTGCGTGTGCGGATACACAGCATGGGACACATTGCCGCCCCTGCAGTCCTGTCGAAGGTGACAGGCGCGGTGTGTGTGCGTGTGTGTGTGTTGTGTGTGTCTCTGTGCTTGTGTAGTGAGCGTGCCGTCGCGTGCGTGATGTGTGTGCGTGTGGTGTGTGCCATGTGTGTGTGCATCGTGTGCATCGTTGTCGCGTGTGCGTGCATGTGCACACCATGCAGCGCTGTGCCGCGCGAAAGGTTACGCGTGTTCTCGCTCCCTGAGATAATGTTCTTCATGTCGCCTGCCGACAGAGTATTCACGGAGGTGGCATTCCAGTGGCCTCCGCCATTGCGTGTATCTTTAAGTGCCTCATGTCCGTGACAGAATTACCGTTGCGTTCTTTGGCCTCTGGACGTTTCCGTGCGTGTTCCTGCAGCTGCTGGTGCATCCAGCACAACGCCGAACGAGGCGCGGAACTATGCTGCTGGCAGGAACCCTGCAGCCTGCCGACGCAGTCGTGCGCTGCCTGCAGGGCCAAGTCATCAATGAGAATCATCGGACCACCAAAAGGTCGCCGGGTGAGTCGCCGTGGCAACCGGTTGGGGTGGTTGTGTGGAGAGGGGGGGACGCCCCGTTGGCGAGGGTCACTAAAACTGTGGCAAGTCCGTGAGGTAAAATACTACCCGGCCCTTTCACGATGCGAAGCCGACTAGTCTGCGCTAGATAACCATTTTACGAGATTCGGATATGTATCGCGCGCGGCCGCGAGCGCCCAACGCCTTTAGAGTGAAAACGCCCACTTTCGTATCGAGGATACAGCCTTTTGTCACGAGATACACCTTCGTAGAGGGTCTGTAATCGCGATACGGCCTTTCAGCGATACGAATACGTATGCATGGTATACTTTCACGATACGATGTGTATCACCAGACGCACGACAGTTTCAAATCGTAGCACAATGACCGCAGGTATCATGGACAGCAAGCGAAAAACGCCCGCTTGTACAGCGATATGATAGCGTATCACCATAAACCTTTTGACAGCGAAGTCGTATGATACGTATCGAGCCATCAACGCCCCTCTTTTGTCAGTCAGTATGGAGCCTGAATCTCGAGATCACCATACACCCCTTTGCAGCCGACGCGGATACCGTATCTACTAGACACACCTGGCCTTTCTCGCACCGACGACTGCAGACTACGTATGCACCATAATACACCTTTCACGATACAAGTACGTACAACCCCTACCACCTTTCACGATAATGCGTATCACCATACACCAGGGCTCGAATTAACCGAGCCCGGCTGAACAGACCGAAGTTTGGACGAACCAATTACCACTTGGCGGATACGCGTCTCCCTATAACATCGGCCGACTTGCCACAGGCGGTGGACCCCCCTGGAAAATCCAACGCCACCGTGCGTCGGCGACGGCACGAATGATCCTGAGACTCCTCGGCTCCTTTCTGTAATTGGCGAGATAGGTGGCGTGCCTGTCTCGACGGTCGACTAAGACTGGATATGCGCGCGGGGCAGGCACTGTTTGTCAGAGAAAGACGTGGGGACTCGGGGATGGTCTCTAAGGGGAGGAAGGAGGCGTAGGCAGAGCGACGCACGAGTAAGGAGTACCCGCAGCAAAAACAATAACGGAGGAGTTGAATAGATCTGGAGCCAAACGTCGTCTTGCGCGAGGTATTAGAACACGCTGATTTCAGTACCGGAGGAAAGGAAAGTGAAGATAGGAAGTGGCGGATGGGGTTGCTCGAAAATGTGATAAGTGGGACCGTAGGTAGAACATGAATATTTAAATGCTGTCCTGATACGATTCGGGCGCGGTAAGGCGTGGGTGATTTGTGGATAAGACGCGCCGGTAAAACGGGAGCTCGCGGCAACGCAAGGCTAGGCTAGTGATCGTGTAATGGAGTGTGCTTGCTAAGGTGACGTACGAAGTTTTAGAGAAGAAATTGTTAGGTGAGAAAATTCATAAAGGGAAGGAAAAGGAAAGCGGAGAAAGGGAAAGGAAGGAGGAGGAGGAAGTGGAAAAAGAGGAGGAAAGTGGTGGATGAAAGGAGGGGGGAAAAGAAGCAAGTTAAAAAATTACATAAAGGTCCCATTTTTTCCCGTAAACTAAATGATCTTTTTTTGGTAAATCTGTTTTCCCCCAAGCCGCAATCCAATAGTATGCTTGAGATTTTTGGGCCCCCAGGGTTTTTTTATGATTATTTTTGTTGGGCTGTGGGAAAATTTTCTGCAAGGACCTTCGAGTCCGCAGTCCCAACTCCACGTGATCGAGGGGATGAAAAACGTTTCCATAAACAATGGCCCTTGGTGCCCTTCTCCAAATTGTGAGAGTTGCCTTGTGCCTTTTTAAAAATTGCCCTCGTGCCAGCCCATTTTAGAGAAATTCAGCAATTTTCTCACATGCCCCAAAAAATGCCTTTTTTTGCCCCTCTCCGTCGCATTAATTCGAGGCTGCCATACACCTTTCCGATAAATGCGTATCACCATACACCTTTCCGATATGATGGCGTATCACCATACACTTTCACGATACATGCGTATCACCATAACACCTTTCACGTATGATGCGTATCACATACACCTTTCACGATATCAATGCGTATCACTCATACACCTTTCACGATACAATGCGTATCACCATACACCTTCAGCGATATGATGCGTATCACCATACACCTTTCACGATACAATGCGTATCAGCCATACACCTTTCACGATATGATGCGTATCACCATACGCCTCTCACGATATGTATGTGTATCACCCCTACATTTCACGAAAGCAATACGTTCACCATATCACCTTTCCTGATACGATGTTGATCACGATACACCTTTCATGAATATGCTGCGTATCACCATACACCTTTCACGATACAAGGGCGTATGCACCATACACCTTTCACGATACATAACGTATCACCGATAGCGACCCTTTCATGATATGATTGGCGTAATCACCATACCTTTACGATACAAGTACGTTATCACCATACACCTTTCACGAATACCAATACGTATACCAATACACTTTCACGAATAATGATACGTATCACCATACCCTTTCACGATACAATACGTATCACCATACCCGTTCCCAATACAATACGTATCACCATACCCCTTCGCGATACAAATGCGTATCACCATAACACTTTCACGAAATACAATATGTATCACCATACAGCCTTTTCAGATACAATGGCGTATCACCATACACTTTCACGATATGATGCGTATCACCATGACACCTTTCACGATATGACGTATCACTATACACATTCAAACGATACAATGTTATCACCTACACCTTTACGATATGATACGATCACCATACACCTTTCACGATGACAATACTATCACACTACCTTCGCGATCCAATACGTATCACCATATCACCTTGCACGATACAATGGTGTATCCCGATCCACTTCATGATATAAATGCGTATCACCATACACCTTCCACATTACAATGTATACCTGATACATGTACATACGCGACCCATACACCTTTTCAAGAATATGATACGTATCACCATACACCTTTCAGCGATATGAATACGTACTACCATACACCTTTCAGCGATACAATGGTATCACCATACACTTTCATGATATGAGTCGATATCACCATACAGCCTTTCACGATATGATGACGTTATCACCATACACCTTTCAGATACAACTACGTATCACATACACCTTTCACGATCACAATGCGTATCACCATAACTTTCGATGAAAATGAATGCGTATCCACCATACACTCTTCACGATACTTGACTAACTCACCATACACCTTTCATGATACATGCGTATCACCATACACTTTCACGAATTAACAACTGCGTTCACAATAACACCTCATGATATGTACTCCTCCCTCACGATGACAATACGTATCACCATACACTTTTCACGATACAATGCGTATCACCATACACCTATTCACCGATACAATACGTATCACACATGCCTACGCTTTCACAATACAGTGCGTATCACCATGCAGGTTGCACCTCATATACGATGTGCATTGCATACACCTTTCACGACACGATAGCTATGCACAATACTGTCCGCAGAAACTACACGCGCAAGAAATACACTAGTCGTGTACTCTAACAATAATCGTGTGTATGCAACGCTTGCGAATTAAGTGTCTGAAGCGGCTTAGTCAACACTGCCTACCGGAATTATCGAAAGTGTGTCATGCTTCTTGTTTGTTTCCTGATGAAGCTTGCTACAATTTGATTTATTTTAATTGATTTATTTTTTTTGATATTATTTTATTTATTGCTATTTTATTCAGTAGCGTAATCGCTACATGTATTCGCATCACGATACATCGTGAAATCGTTCCCAACCCCTAAAAATAACCGGCGTTCCGTCTGCCGAACGGCCGGAGTCGCCACGGAAACGAGTCGTTTTGCTTCGCAGGCGATGTTGCCACGACAACGGCCAGCATCCGCCCGATCAATGCTCGACAGTTACTCATCGGCGCAGAGCCGGCGCCGAAAAACGGCGCGCCCGCTCGCCCCCAGACGGCGCCACCGCAGCCAACAGCCAGCAGCAGCCAGCAAGGGCAGCCACACCACAGCAGCAGCAGCAAGCAACAGCAGCAGCAGCAGCGTCCACCGTACAGCAACTCTGGTCCGCCGCCGCCACAGCAGCAGCAGCAGCAGCCGTACGGCGGAGCGGGGGCGCCACCGCAGCAAGGCGGGTTTGCGCCGCCGCACGCGCACATGGACTACCAGCAGGACCGCGACCTTGACCTGCGCATGTCGCAGCGCGGCGGAGGTGAGATGGCGTGCAGGGGGAATTGCGCGGCTGCAGTCAGGCGCCATCTACGGGGAGATTAATCCATTACTGTTCATGTCGTTGTTTTTTCTTATTTTTCTTCTTTTCTTCTTATTGTTCTTTTTCGTTCTTACTGAAAGCAAATTAATTATATCATCGACTAATTCTGCATTAATAAATAATTAATAACTAATTAACGTTATTATTATTATCATTAGTTATTGTTATCACGGTTATTGTTGTTACGCAGTCTCCTGTGTGTCTCCTCATCGTTTCTTCTCTTCTCCTTTTCTTCTTGTTCTTTTTTTGTTACTTCTTGTACGTTTTCTTCTCGTTCTTTCTTTCTTTTTTTCTTTCTTGTTTTCTTTTCTTTCTTTCTTTCTTTCTTTCTTTTCTTCTTTCTTCTTTCTTGTTCTTTTTTCTTTCTTCTTGTTCATCATCGTTTCTTCTCCTCTTCGCTTCCAGATCAGTTCGACAACTATCCGAACTCCGGCCCCCCCGGAGGCCCCGGGGGCGGCTATCCCGGATTCGATCGTCCCGGCCCGCCGCCGGGAGGCATGCCGCCCCCTAGGGGCATGCGCTCGAGCGGGTTGCTAGGCGACCGCCCGATGATGGAAGACAGGCCAGGGCCCGGGCCCGGGCCGCCCCCGCCGGGCGGCCCGATGGGCGGAGGCATGGGTCACCCGGGGCAGCAGCAGCAGCAGCAGCAGCTAGCAGCAGCAGCA
>NW_014581754.1:0-4303 GCF_000485595.1 Priapulus caudatus
GAGAGAGAGAGAGAGAGAGAGAGAGAGATAGCTAGTGAGACAGTCGTCTGCCACTTCCCATTACGTCACATCCGCGCGCGTGCATTACTGCATGCTGCTGACCAGACACACCTAATCGATCAACTCGCGCCGCCGGCCGTACATTATCTATTGATGAGGCCGCCGCCGCTGTCAGCTGCCGTAACGGTGACGGGAGAGGGGAGGAGGAAGATGGAGAGGAGGTACAGGGGGAGGAGGAGGGGAAGGAGTAGAGGGGGAGGAGGAGGAGGAGGAGGAGGAGGGAAGAAGGATTGGATGATGAAAGGATCGAGGAGGGAGAAAGATGGAGGAGGAGAGGGGGGGGATGGAAGGGGAGGAGGAGATAAGACGAAGGCTAACCTATCCCTAGTCCAAACCCTAACCATAATTCTAATCCTCACCCAAATCATGAGCAACATTTTCGCCCCCAGTATCAACCCTAGCGCTATGCACATTGCACATGCACCCTTGCAACCTCCCTGGATAGAGTCGTCCATGTTAACCCCACATCTCTCCCTCTCCTCTCTCATCTCTGCTTCTCTCTGCTGCTACCGCTACTGATGCTGCTGCTGCTGCTGCCTCGCAGGCATAATGGCTTCATTGCACGCATCAGCGCCCCCTGGCGGCCATGCAGCGCGCTAATGGAAGCGTGGTGAGACTGAGAGGCGAGATTCACGGCGACAGGTGAACGTGGATGTACGTGTCAGGTTAAAATGTCGCAGAGAGGAAGGGGAGGAGGAGGAGGAGGAGAAGGAGGAGGGGAGGACGAAGAGGGGGAGGAGGTGCTGCTGCTATATACTACTACTACTACTACTCTAACTGCCTGCTACTACTCTTTGCTGCTGCTCTCTGTTACTGCTGCTACTAGTGGCTGCCGTTAACGCTGCTGCTACTGTTTGTTACTGCTACTGGGCGTGCTGCTGCTCGCTGCTACGACTGCTAACGTAACTCTGCTGCGTGCTACAGCTGCTACGAGCGCGCTGCTGCTGCTGCTTACGAACGTGTTAAAGCTTTTGCTCTCCCAACGCACGGCTGAATGGAGGCAGCGCTGATGAACGATCGTGCAGCGATACATATAAACCGTCCTTTTAATAGCTCTCTAACCCCTACCCCTTTCTCTCTCTCTCTCCCTCCTCTTCCTCCTCACCGCCTTCCCCTCCCTCTCCCACCTCCCTGCTCTCTCCTCGTCTCCCCTCCCTCCTACTCTCTTCTCTCCTCCTCTTCTTCCCCCTACCTCTTCTCCCTCTTTCTCGTCGCTCTCTCTCCTCTCTCCCTCCTCCTCTTCTATCTTTCTCATCGCTCTAGTCCGTCTTTCTCTCTTCTCTCTCTCTCTCTCTCATGCTATCTCTCTCTCCCCCTCTCTCTCGCTCTATCCCGCGGCTCTCTCCTCAGCACACACGCAGGCACGCACGCACGCACGCCACGCACGCCACGCTCACGCAACGCACGCACGCACGGCACGCACCGGCACGCACGCAAGCGGCAGACATGCCAGGCAGGCAGGTGGTGGTTGATGCGTGGGTCATTGATTAAGGCGACGCACCAAACTGACGCTCTCAGGGTATCTGTATGTGAGAGAGCTAGAGAGAGAGAGAGAGAGAGAGAGAGAGAGACAGGAGAGAGAGAGAAGCAGAGAAGCATGAGAGATGAGAGAGAGAGAGAGCAGAAGGCTGAGAGCTAATGAGAGAAGCCAGCCAGCCTACTAACGACGCTCAAGATCATTACTGTCAGAGAATGAGAGAGAGTGAGAAGTGAGGTGGGATGGAGAGGTATGAGTAGAGAAGGGATGGGGAGGAGCAGGATGGGAAGGAGAGGATGGGAGGAGAAAGGGATGGGGAGGAGAGGGGATGGACGAAGAGAGGGATGGGGAGGAGAGGGATGAGAGAGGAGAGGGATGGAGAGGAGAGGGATGGGGAGGAGAGGGATGAGGAGGAGAGGGATGGGGAGGAAGAGGGATGAGGAGGAGAGGATGAGGAAGGAAGAGGATGGCGAGAAAGAGGGATGGGGAGGAGAGGGATGAGAGAAGGAGAGAGATGGGGAGGAGAGATGAGGAGAAAGGGATGGGAGGAGAGGATGAGAGAGGAGAGAGATGGGGAGGAGAGGGGATGGGGAGGAGAGGGGGAGAGAAGAGAGAGGGGAGAAAGAAAGTGAGCGAGAGACAGACGAGAGAGAGAGAGAAAGAGATGCGAAATCCGAAGTCGCACTGGTCGAAAAATTGATAACACAAATCTCGTTCCCTCTCCCTCCACACCTCCATCCTCCTGCTGCCTCCTCCTCCTCCCTGCCGCTCCTCCCCCTGCTCACCCCTCTCCCCTCGCCCTCTCGCCCCCTCATCCCCCTCTCCCGCTTATTCGCCTCCTCCGCGCTGCTTTCCCTCTACCTCCCCCCTCTGCCCTCGCCTCATGCTCCTCTCCCCCCCTCTCGCCTACTGCTCCATTCTCCCCTCTCCCCCTCTCCTTCTGCGCTTTGACAACACGTCATGTGTGAGGGACACGACCATCTGTGGGGGTGGTCTGACTGCTTGCTACTAATGAAGGCTTATAATGTACTCTGCCGTATGTTACATATGTACGTCATGCATGTACGTGTGTAGGTACGTCTGTTTGTATGTATGTACGCGACGGAGGTATCGACTGCGAAATAGTTAAGGGCCTCGCTAATATCGATGCTGTCGCCTCAGGCATTCCCCATGGCTTCCCCTCCCCTCCTCGTCCGCCTCCCTCTCCTGTCCGGATGGTCCTCTCCTCCTCCCCTCCCCCTGCTTCTATCGTTGATCCTACCTCCTCCTCCCCCACTCCTCCCCTCCTCTTCCTGCCGGTGGTCCTCCTCCTCCTCCTCCCCTCCTCTATCTGCCGGTGGTCCTCCTCCTCCTCCTTCTCCTCGCCTCGGTCTTCGCCCTCGCTCTTCCGTGCGGTGGTCCTCCTCCTCCTATCTTCTCCTGGTCTTCCTCTTTACTCATACCTTTGCTCTCCTACCTCTTCTCCTCTCACCCCTCCTTCTCTTCTTCATACCTTCTCATTACCCACCTTCTCCTCTTAATCTCCGTTTCAACTCTCCTCTTCCTCGTCCTCATCATCATCGTCATCATCATCCTCGTCTTCCATCATCATCAAATCATCCTCACATCATCAATCATCATCCCGCCCATGCATCACAATCATCCTCATCATCATCATCATCCTCACATCATCATCATCACCATCGGCCTAATTATCTATCAATCATCCTCGTCCTCAATCATCATCATCATCATCAATCATCATCATCAAATCATCATCATCATCAATGCTGTTGTTGTTGTTCTTCTCTTCGTTACTTTTTTCGTCTTTCCTCTCCTCCTTCTCCCCATCATCCTCACCCTCCCCCTCACCCTCTCCTCCCCTGCCCTTCTCTCCCTCCTCCCCTACCTTCTCGCCCTCCTTCGGTACATTAGAGCAGCATACGTCGATAGGTCTGTCCGTGCGTAATGACCATGCAGCCATGCATCCATCGTTCCGCACGCGCGTCACAGCACGCTGCCATCAAGCATGCAATCATCCTCCTTATCCCTCCTGCCGCGCTCTCTTATGTCTCTCTGTCTCTCTCTCTCGTCTCTCTCTCATCTCTCTCGTCTCTCTCTCTCTCTCGCTTCTTTCTCTCTCCTCGCTCCTCCTCCTCTCTCTCTATCTCTATCTATCGTATCTGCTCTCGCTTTCTCGGTCTTTCTCCTCTCTCTCTCTCTAGTCTCCTCTTCTCTCTAAGTCTTCTCTCTCTCTCTAATCTATCTATCTCTCTCTCTTTTCTCTCTTTCTCTCTCGAATCTTTCGCTCGCAGATCGCACTCTCTCTCTCTCTCTCCGTCTCTCTCTCTCCGTCTCTCTCTCCGTCTCTCTCTCTCGCTTTTTCTCTGTCTCTCTTTGCCTTTCTCGCTCGGACTCTATCTCTGACCGCACGAACACGCACGCACGCGCACACGCACGCATGCACGCACGCACGCATGCACACACACACACACACGCACGCATGCACACACACACACACACACGCACGCACGCACACACGCACGCACGCACGCACGCACGAGAATACTAATGATCAGGTAGCTGCTGCATCATCGCTCACCTGAGCAGCAGGTATATTATAGAGGTGAGCGAACTAGCAGAGCATGTACGGCACCGCCCACCACGCTTACCTGAGCGACGAGGAGGGAGGGAGGGAGGGAGGGAGGGAGGGAGGGAGGGAGGGAGGGGGGAGAAGGAAGAAGAAGAAGAGAGAGAAGAAGAAGAGAGAAGGAGGAGGAGGAGGAG
>NW_014581754.1:5738-7039 GCF_000485595.1 Priapulus caudatus
GAGAGAGAGAGAGAGCTATTTACTGACGTGAGGCTTCATAGGATGCAGTAACATACTCGGTTCCCACACACCCTTCCGGTGCTCCCCCGTTCCGCTTCCCGGTGCCCCTGCCCGCGCCCTCCGCGCGCACGCTTCCTCTGCTAAACCCCGTATTTGCCGTATTGACCAACACAACGCAATCAGAGAAGATTTATTTGGTCGGCAACCTTGCACCGCGGCAGCAGCAGCATCTTTCTCAGCATCCTCCCACAGCATCCTCATCCTCCCACAGCATCCTCCCGCAGCATCCTCCCCCAGCATCCTCATCCTCCCCCAGCATCCTCCCCCAGCATCCTCCCCCAGCATCTTCCTCCAGCATCTTCCCCCACCATCCTCCCCCACCATCCTCATCTTTCTCAGCGTCCGCATCTTTCGCGCTCCGCCGGCTTCGTGAAGCCCCGCAATCATACATTGATTGGCGGCGGCGGCGGCGGCGGCAGCAGCCTCCCACCGATCACCGCCCACCGATCACAGACGATAGAGAACCCGGGGGAGGGTGGAGGTCAGCTTAAGGGGGTGGGGGCGGGTAGGTGTGGTGTCAGGGTCAGAGGTGACTGAAGATGGTGGTGAGGTCAGGGGGTGGGACTTGAATGAGGTGGAGAAGGGTTGTGGGGTGGGGATAGGGGGAGGAGTTAGCTAAAGAGGTCGCCGTCGCCGCTGGTCTTTCTGACATGGATAGAATTCTCGTAGATGGTGGCGGCGGTGTATTGTATATAATGTGCAGATATCTGTGGTGATGGGTGTTAGAGAGTCACGACTGGCCTGGCTTTTACCGTGAGTGTGCGTGCACGCGTGTGTGTGTGCGTGCGTGCGTGCGTGTGTATGCGTGCGTATGTGTGTGCGTGCGTGCGTGCGTGCGTGCGTATGTGCGTGCGTGCGTGCGTGCGTGCGTGCGTGCTTGCTACACCTGGGCACTCACTCCTCACAGGTGTGTTAATTACTTACCTATGCTGTGCGGCTCTACAGGTGTAGCAGCGTGACGGCCCTCGCCTGGCCGTCACCGCATCTCTCACACCTGCGCGTCGCTCTCAGGTGTCTTAAGCACTTACTTATACCTGTCCGTCTACACGGGTACGTTAATGTTGTAAGGCGGTCATCATCCCGTACACCTGTGTGTCACGCCCGCGGCGGCAGCAGCGGCGGCGGCGGCAGCAGCAGGTGAGTGAGTGACAGGTAGCCGTGGCAACGGATTAGCTACGCGCCAGGTATGCAGGTATGCAGGTATGCAGGTATGCAGGTCGCTGGTCGGTTCTCACACACAT
>NW_014581754.1:8251-9782 GCF_000485595.1 Priapulus caudatus
GAGAGAGAGAGAGAGAGAGAGAGAGACAGAGGGAGAGACAGAGAGAGAGACAGAGGGAGATATACAAAGAGAAAGAGCAAGAGAGGGGGAGTTACAGCTTCCTGCACACGCTTACACATGCTGACAGAGAGAGAGAGTTACAGCTTCCTGCACACGCTTACACATGCTGACAGAGAGAGAGAGTTACAGCTTCCTGCACACGCTTACACATGCTGACAGGCAGATAACGTCGGTGTTGTTTGAACATTGATTTCATAAACGCCTCGTCTATTCGTCACACACAGCCGCCGCAGCGGCCGCCCCGTGAGAGAGAGAATGCCGCTAGCATACACGACAGTGAAGGAGAGAGTTGATGATGGTCGAGAGAGAGAGAGAGAGAGAGAGAGAGAGAGGAGGGAGGGAGGAGGAGGGAGGGAACGGGCAGGGAGAGGAAGAGAGAAGGGCGAGAGGCGGGAGAGCACAGCGACAAGAGAAGAGGAGAGATTCGATAGAGAGAGCGCGAGAGAGAGCAGGCAGACAGAGAGAGAGCGTAGAGAGAGAGAGAGAGAGAGAGGGAGAGAGAGAGAGATCGAATGTAGGACCGAGAGAGGGAGAGAGGAGAGCGAGAGAGTGGAGCAGAGGGAGACGAGAGATAGCAGATACGACGAGAGTGAGAGAGAGCGAAAAAAGAGGAGAGAGAGAGAGAGATCAGAGAGAGAGAAGAGAGAGAGAAAGTGAGGGAGGGAGATAGGAGAGAGAGAGAGAGAGACGAGAGACCGAGGAAGAGAAGAGAGAGAGAGAGAGAGAGACGAGAGAAGAAAGGGAGGGAGATAGAGAGACGAGAGAGGCCCAGGGGAGGGAGATATGAAGGAGAGAGGTAGAAAGAGAGAGAGAGAGAAGAGAGAGAGAGGAGAGAGAGGGAGAGAAGAGAAGAGAGAGAGAGAGAGAGAGAGCGTGAGCTTTTTCCTACTGTGTCCATGATTTATTCCGGCGCAACTGGAATGCAAACAAATTCAGGAATGGCTTCAATTGATCCCCACGACTCTCGACCGCTGCTGCTGCTGCTGCTGCCGTGTTTTGCAGCACGCGCAAAAAGCCAAATTCACTCCGACGGAGCAAAGAATTCTCGCACGCGGAAAGGGGTGGGGGAGGGGTGGGAGGGTGAAGGTGGTTGTGGAGGTTTGAATTTGCTACATAAGGTTTTTTTTAGCAAAGCTAGGGAGAATGGAAGGTGTAATTGAGGGAGGATGGAAGAGGAGAGATAGGAGAAGCGTGAAAGGAAATGTGTGGATGCACATGCGCGCACGCATGCACGCAGGCACGCACGCACGCACGCACGCAACTGCAAGTTAACGTAAGCTTGTATTAGCGTATGCGAGAGAGCTGCGGAGCAGCAGAAGCAGCAGCAGCGGAGGCGGCGGCACCGTGACGGCGGCGGCAGCAGCAGCGGTGGCGGCGGCAGCGGCGGCGGCGGCGGTAGCGGCGGTGGCGGCGGCAGCGGCGGCGGCGGCCTTGTGCAAATATGCATGCAGCAACAGTTGCGAGTAGAGCG
>NW_014581755.1:0-9781 GCF_000485595.1 Priapulus caudatus
TCCCGCTTATGTGTGTTGGAGTTTAATCAAAGCGTGTGTAGGTATGGAAGTAATGCGTTGTAATGCGCTGTGAGTACATATAAGACAGTGGAGGAAGAGGTGAGAGATAGGGGGAGAAGAGGGGATAGAAAGGAGAGCGAGCGAGAAAGAGAGAGAGAGAGAGCGACCAGAGAGAGAGAGAGAAGAGAAGAGAGAGAAAGAGAGAAGAGAAAGAGAGAGAGAGAGAGAGAGAGAAGAGAAGAGACAGAGAGAGAGAAGAGAGAGCGAGAGAGGAGAAGAGAGAGAGAGATGAGAGAGAGAGTAGAGAGAGAGAGAGAGAGGAGAGAAGAGAGAGAGAGACGAGAGAGAGAGAAGAGCGATTGTGTAGTGTAGTACATGGTATCTGGCACGCAATCTACAAAGCCCAAAGGCTCCAGTGCGGAAATGCGAGATGCGAGATGCGAGATGCAAGTGCGAGATGCGAGATGCGAGATGCGAAATTTAATCGGAAATCGAAATATCGAAATTGAAATCGAAAATTCGCCGAAATCGAAACTCGAAATCGAGATGCTAATGCTGTTTAGCAACAAGAGCAAAAGATGGTATCTGAATCACAAACAGTGATGGTGAACAATTCACGCTTCACATGATTGAAGATCGTGCGGTTCACGTTGGACAAACTTGTAAGGTTTTGTTCGTGGACTCTCTAAATGACATATTTGTGGAAGTTTTCTCTGTTCGTCTGTTCCCGGATGCAAATCGATAGAGGGCTCACTCTAGCATATGTCCAAGATGATCAGTACGGGTATGGTAAATTTTTGGTGCGTGATCTGGTGGGCACGTTGGATTTAACTGCGCGACGTCGGCAGGAGGAAAAATGTATGAAAAAATCATGGCCCCTCCAGCTGCAGTCCAATAGACGGCCCACGCAGAGGAACGCGATCCGCATTTGCACTCCTTGCAATGGACTGGTAACAATGCGCGGTAGACAACATTGCGTTAACTATCATGCATATAATGGCTCGAAGGTCCGGTTGTCGTATCAGCACTGACAAGATATGTCCCGAGGTACGTTATGTAGACAACATGGTGTAGCGTTACCGAGCACCGTGTAATCTTCTCAGGCATATATTCCCTGTGGGTTACATAAACGTACCCTGCCCGCTGAGAATGGAATCGAATGAAACGTCATGAGGAGGAGTTAGGGCAAGGAAGAGGGAGAGAGAGGAGGAGAGGAAGGCGGGGAGACGGCTGATGAGGTAGGGCAGGAGGCGGAGGGAGATGAGAAGCCGGAGAGTGATAACCAGATCGAATGTAAGAGCGTCATGAGAGGAGTAGGGGAGAGGAGGAGGAGGGAGGAGAGAGGAGAAAGAGAAGTGAGAGTAGAGAGAGGAGGAGGAAGAGGAGGATGAGGGAGGAGGAGGAGGGAAAAGGATGGAGTAAGTGAGGAGGGAGGAGGGGAGAAGGGTGATGGAGGAGTAAGGGGGCAGGAGGAGGAGGAGGAGGAGGAGAGGAGGAGAGAAGGTGATGGAGTAGGGAAGGAGAAGAGGAGGAGGAAGAGGGAGGGAGGAGAGGCAGGGAGGAGAGGTGGTGGATATCGAAATGAAGACGGTCGATGGAGAGGAGTAAGGGCAGGATGGAGGAGAGGAGGAGGAGGAGAGAAGGACGAAGGTGGTAGAGTAGAGAGAGGAGGGAGGAGGGGAAAGGTGATGGAGTAGGGGGAGGAGGAGGGGAGAAGCGTTGGTGGGATCGAAGAGACGGCGAGGAGAAGAGTAGGGGCAGAGGAGGAGGAGGGAGGAAGAGGAGGAGGGAGGAGAGGAGAGAGGAGGAAACAGAGAAGGTGATGGAGATCGAATGGAAGCGTCATAGAGGAGAGTAAGGGGTAGGAAGGATGAGGAGGAAGGAGAGGAGGAGGAGGAGGAGGAGGAGGGAGAGAGGGGAGAAGGTGATGGAGTAGGGGGGGGAAAAAAAGAAAAGGAGGAAGGAGGAGGAGAATGAGTGGAGGTGTTAGAGGTACGGGGGAGGAGAGAAGGAGTAGGAGTAGGCGAGAAAGGGAGGAAGAGCTGGAAAGGTATGAGATCGAATGAAGACGGTCATGGAGGATAGGGGGAGGAGAGGAGGAGGAAACGAGAAGGAGGAAGAGGGGAGAAGGTGATGAGTAGGGGAGGGGGAGAGCCAGAGGAGGAGGAGGAGAGGGAGAGGTGAGGAGGAGGAGTAGGGGCAGAGGAGGAGGGAGGAGGGAGGGGGAGGAGAGGGGAGGACAGTGATAGATGAGCATAGGAGGTGCAGAAGGTGATCCTGACTCGCTAACTCCTCCTCATGCACCTTCGCCCCTGTCGCCTCCATCCTCCTCCCCCTATCTCCAGTCACCATTCTCCCTTCTTCCGTCCCCCTCCTCTTGCCTGCCTCCTACCCTCTACTCCATACACCTTCTCCCCTTCCTCCGTCCCTGCCGCCCTACTCCTCCTCATGACCGGCTTCAATCTCGATCCCATCACCTTCTCCGCTCCTCCTCCCCTCCTCCTGCCCCCTAACTCCTTTGCCAGTGACCGCTTCATTCCGACTCCAGACCTCAGTGGCAGTAGCGTTATGTAAACATAGGTACATATATGCTGAGAAGATACAGTCTGGTACACTTTGTGTATACATATAACGTACACTCGGGGTACATATCTGTAGTACCTGATTGACAACGACCCCTTCAGCCTGCATATGCCATGTCTTAATTTGCATAACAACATCAGCATGCACTGCAGATAGATAAGATAGGTAGGTAGGAGGTAGGTAATAGATAGATAGATAGAGTAGATAGGATAGGATAGATAGATAGATAATAGATGAGGATAGAGTAGAATTAAATAGAGTAGATAGATAGATAGGCCTAGGGTAGGTAGTAGGTAATAGAAGTAGCATAGATAGATAAGATAGGATAGGATAGCATAGGTAGGGTAGGTTAGAGTTAGGTAGTAGGTAGGTAGGTAAGTGAGATAGACAGATGTAGGTAGGTAGGTAGGTAGATAGATAGATTAAATAGATAGATAGATAGATAGGTAGGTAGGTAGGGCTCAGGGGCTTGTTCGTAACAGTGACTACAGGATATGTTACCCGAGGTACATATATGTATACACAAGTGTACCAGACTTGTAGCTTAACAAATTGTCACCCTAACGCCTAAGGCCATAACCCTCACATCTAAACCCTAACCGCTAACCCTAAACATAACCTCCATATATACAATATAAACCATAATACTAACAACCTAAAACTACTCAGGGTGGGCGGGGGGCGGGGGTGGGGGGTTGTGAAGGGGGGGGGGGGTAGGGGTTGGTACATATCTGTATTACTGATTACGAAACAACGACCTTCGGCGAGGTAAAGGTAGTAAGATAGATAGATAGGATAGTAGATGGATTAAATAGATAGATAGATAGGTTAGTAGGTAGGTAGTGTAGGTAGTAGGACAGTATGTAATTGTTAGATATGATAGAATAGACATATAGTCAGATATATAGATTCGAGTTTATATATTGAGTTATAGTCTAGATATAGTAGTTGATTCGATTTATAATAGATAGTATTAGAAATAGGTATGGTAGGTTAGTCTATGTGTAAGGTAGGTATGGGTAGTATTAGATAATATAATATAATTATGATTAGATTGTTAGTATTTTTGTATTCTTTTCAACGCAAGTTGGTTCAGTCCAACTGAGCACTTATCTCCCGGCACGCTGTGTCCTGCTAGTTGCCAATGATGGGCTAAATAACCTATGGGGCACCCTTGCGGCGATATATTTATGGCGCTATTTCTTGTTCATTCTGTGCCCAGTCTGTAAATTAAGCAAGTACATTAGGCCTAGAAGCCATATAGGCCCAGAACAACTGAGCCGAGAGCGGTACTACAATTTTTAGGGTGGAGGCCTAACATGAATTAGCAGAAAAAGAAAGAAAAAAAAAAAAAAAAAAAAAAAAAAAAAAAAAAAAAAAAAAAAAAAAAAAAAAAAAAAAAAAAAAAAAAAAAAAAAAAAAAAGCAGCCTTCGTGTTCGAAGGTAACGACGAAGCAATCTATCATAAGTTGTTAGTTTGTGATTCTTTGTGTAATGTTTTCAGCTCAGCCTTGAACATCCGTCAAGCTGAGCTATTGCCATGGGTCCGTCGTCCATCGACGTCCGCCCTTCGGTCAACAATTGGAAACGGTCACGATAAACTCAGGAACCGTTTAGACCGCACATGTTTGAAAATTGGGTATAGTTGTTGACTGCTGATGCTCACCAGATTGAACGTCATATTGTTGAGCAGCGCAGTGACGTACAGTGAGCGCACGGCAATTTTTTTGCAAAAAATGGGAATTGCCATTAGTCAGTTCAGGTTCAAGGTCGGGATTTTGCTAATTTGTAATGTGAATGAATTAAGGCTACTGGGTTGAATATTAAAAAAGAAAAATGCAAAAATTATTAGGTTTTTGCATTAAATAGGCATAATTATATAGACATGCATAAATAACAGTGCGTGGTGTTCACACTCTCCTGTTCGTTTTTACAAATTTCATGACAGATGATCTTTAATGGCAAAATTGTATTCCTCTCCAGAGCCTGCCCGAAAAACGTCTATAGTTAGAGAAAGTTTGCAGACATGTCGGAACGCAGCATAACTATTATTCGAACGCCATCGTAAAGAAACATCAAGCGTGTATAGCGCAATCTACCGTCAGCAAAAAAAATTGTGCATTCATTGGTTTAGTAAATTATTATTATGCTTAGGCGAGAGGATGGCCTGGGGTATCGAAGACATCAAGCATTTAGTATGAGAGAAGGAGATCACCATCAAGCAAACGGATGACTCGCTGGCCTAGTCCAAAGAATTACGACGATGCCAGAGATGTTTGTCGTTTGAAGGCAGCCGAACGTCCAAGAGCTAGCTGAAGTCCTCCATACAGTGAAGGCGTAGCCGCTGCCTTCCGAATATGCCTCCGAGTTTGAGACATAATGAGATTGTTACAATAAGAATTCATATTTGTTGATTGATTCAGTATGTGTATTAACAATGTTAGTACTTCGCATCGCTATTACATGTGTGACACCCAATCGCCTGAAAGACATAGTGTTATAATCTGGCTTATCCTCTGAATTTGAGGCGTCAATGTAGAAATTAAGGCTAAATTGCGTCCCAAGCTGTAAACTTTCATAGGGTGGCCAGACATGTTGGTCATTATTCAGCTGATTCAAAAACTGGTTTGACTTCCACGCCATCAAATATTTGCGTGTGAAGCCAGAGTCGATGCAGCAGATGAGCTTTGGCAACAAGCCATTAATGCGTTCATTTTCAAATTAGTACAAAAACATATACTGTTCATTTAGCGCTAGGGTGAGAAGTTGCCATATATAGTTAAATAGTGTTTTTAATGGGTAAGTATTTTTCATGGTTATTTCTCTTAGCTGTCAACTGATAACACGACCTTCTTGTGGTCTATACTTCGCTGATTGGTTATTATAATCTGTGCTGTTTGCCATAATCGAAAGCTTTAATGGACTTAAACCCGTTCCGGCCAATCAAGAACAGGTTTGCTTGTGAAACGCGCACTGTCTGTTTCAGAAGTAAAACGTACACCTGTGATCAGTTGACGCGTGTCGACTGCTGGCGAGATTGTAGCTGGGTTTTCAGCAGACGGGTCACAAATATCCACTTATAGCATTAACAAATCTACTGTGAGAAAAACCGCACTCGACGAATAGCACGACACCACAGTAATTGAAATTGTGAAAATCAAGAGAAACACAACCGTTTATTGTATGAATGGTGATTGTAACTATGGAATAGATGTTGCCAGATTGAAGAAGGTAATATTTCATTTCGAGAATAATAGTCAACTAAATTGGCCTCTGTAACTGACTGGCAATTTTATTGTTTTTTACTTTTTAATAAATATTAGCATTAATCTACATATAATGGTGTTTTAGTGTATACACTGTCAGTAAGTATATTTTTTGCCATTGATACACTCCTCTGTTCGTTTTAAGTCTGAAGGCAAAGACATTCATGCACCAAATTTTGACAATGCGCATTGAATACTTCTGTTGACCATAAGCATTGCATAAAACAGATTTGCCATCATGAGTGTGTAAGGCTCAAAGGAATCCGAATTCACACGATATCAGGCGGAGCCTGCGCGCAAACCTATTATCTTCAAGGGAAAAGCAATAGGTAGCGGCAATGCGCTCAACAATGAAAATCCCTGAGAAAACGCGAATTTGCGAGCAGAAAATGCGTAGAAAGCACTGTCTTGGGACCGGTCCACCGGAAGCGAGAAAAGCTTCGCGCGTGTGCCGCTCGAAAAATCGTCGTGAATGGCATTGCGTAGCCTTATCCCTAAAGGATCTCACACAGCTTGAGCGTTTCAATGCCGAGGATAAATCGTACACGCTCACTGTCGGATGCAGCGCGCGGAAAATAACAAGTAACAGCTCGAGCGTAAAACGCTCAGGGGTGGGTGGGAGCGCATTTAAAGTGCTGAGGGAAACTAACCAAGTTTTTTGAGTGATAGTGTCGGAGCTAGATAGTTGGTATCTTTCCGTTCGGTCTTTCAAATGCCTTGAAGTTATGGGAAGCTATCCGATAATACTTCTACATCTTATCTTCTCGTTAGAAACATAAACATGAAAAGCTCCGGGTAAAACTGATGTGACTTGATTGTGCGGAGCTTTATGGATATTGACTCGAAGTCCAACGCCAACGGAGCAGATCAGATGCTGCGAGCTCGTTAACATCTGACGGTCTGGCGATGGTTCGGCAAGATCGAAGTGGTGCAAGCTCACAAACTGCCTCTGAGGCAACCATGATTGGCGAATCTCACGCACACACCTGTTGGCAATAAGCAACGTCGTCTGCATTGCATGCGACTTTATGATCACGGGCACCACACGAATCTGGCATAAAAAACAGAATGTCGGGCTTCCCCCGAGGGCCTTGGCAATTCCTTTTCACCTGTATAGTGTGTTGATTCCACTGGACCACCACACGATTAAGTTCATCCTGGGAGAAACATCCATAAAGCAATACCTAGCAGTCAACATGCAATGGATCAGCATCATTAAACATGTTGCACTCACGTAAATCTTTAAAAAAAGTTAATCACCAGTCCGCTGCTTGCCCGACGCAAAATACTCCACCATGCTCAATTCTCTGGTTCGATGTACTTTTACCATATATAAAACAGTTCCTGTCAGTATTGGCATCTGTGAGAACGTGAAAAAGTACCTGTAATTCCTCAAGTCTAGTGTTTTCTGTACCTAAATCACATCTGCATACCTCTGGGCAACCCCCCAATTGCTGAACAGTATCCAAGAAATATCTACCTATTATTTCTGGATTGTTATTACTTGGCCCCACTTCAAGCCACAAAACCCGCCTAGAAAATCCGTCAATCGCTCCATGTATGGCGAAACAAACGGCTTCAATTTATCGTAACCGTCATATGCCATACGAAGTTGGGTCAGGTGACATGTACTGACGTCTAAGCAGTCTCCTTTTTTTTCCTCCTTGACACACCATCGGGATCGATTATACGCATAAGTCCATCACGCATTTACGTTGCACAGAAAAGCCATATTTCACTAATCAGCCTTTTTCCAAATGGTGCGGTACCCAAGACACTGGCCACTGTTTTCAATGATCTCCAAAATGGCTTCAACAATGTTTTGAAGTGGAACGTGGGATGGGCGGCGCTTGAAGTCAAGTCTTCTCAAAATGCGTTTGAGTTGTGAAATACTTAGACATATTCTATGCATCATCAATAAAGCTTGTGAAATCTCCTTGTTTGTATAGCCTTGCCGGAAATAGCTCTCAATTAATTCGTCTCGTGATCTTATAATATTCGGCTGCAAAGCTGGCGTATAGTCGGGCAACACCATTTTCCTGTAAAATAAAGGAAGTGTTACAAGACTACAGAAATGGCCAATATTCTAATTAGAAATTTCAGTGGTAAATGTCAAACGTGTTATTAGGCCTACGTGGCCTGATGCCCCATAGCAGCCAGTTGGCTTCCACACGCAACACGCTAATCGACTGGTAAGGAAATCACATATGACACATGAGATACGGAAGATTGCATATCAAAATCCACCGACATGCATGACAGTCGTCAATATGGGACTCAGCCTAAAAATAAGAACCCTTACCTGGTTATACGAGATGAGAATCAATATATTATATACTGTAAAAGACGCAAATCCGGCAGTTAGATCGAAATGAAGATAGACTAACAGGCACGTTTAATTAATTAATTTTTTTTTTTAGTTAGGGTTAGGTGTTTAGGGTTTAGGTGAGGTTAGGTTAAGGGTTAGGTGTTTTTTTTAAAGTGGGCCTAGTATCGCATATCCTAAGTGTCCTAGTAGTCATATCAATATCGGCATCAGTAAGCCTGACGGGTGCTAAAATGACAGGGCGACGCATTTGCCTCGGAGGACCCAAGCTATCTGATGTCAAACGGGATGTCATTGGTCACATGTAACATGAGTGAAAGCTAAGTGCGGAGCGCGTTACATAAAGGCGCATTTCAGGCATCTCGGCATTTCGCTCTCGCATCTCGGCATTCGCATTTCGACAGCTCGCATCTCGCAAATTTCGCATCTGCGCATCTCGCATTTGCGCATCTCGCATTGTCGCATGAGCATTCTTGGCTTTCGTACCAATCACAATTCTCCCCTGGTGTGAGGTTTCATCTTCGTTTCTCGTGGTGTGTTGGGTGTGTGTGCGTGCTGAAGCGTGCGATGCGTGCGTGCGTGCCGTGCGTGCGGGTGCGAGGCGTGCGTGCGGCCCGGTCGTGCGGCGTGCGTGCGTAGGCGTGGCGTGTGGTGTGTGTGTGGTGGTGTGTGGGTGTGTTGTGTGTTCGTGTTGTGTTATCTTCATTTCTTTTGGTGTGTGTGTGTGTGTGTGTTGTGTGTGAGTGTTTAGTTGGGTGTGGTGTGGGGTGTGTGTGGTGTGGTGGTGTGTGTGTGTGTGGGTGTGTGGTGTGTTGTGTGTGTGATGATCGTTTATTTCGTTGGTGTGTGGTGTGTTGTGCGTTGTGTGTGTGTGCGCGCGTGTGTGTGCAGTGTGTGGCGCGGTGTGTGTGCCGTGTGGTGGCGCGTGTGTGTGTGGGTGTGGTGGTGTATATATAGTATGTGGTGTGTGGTGTAGTGTGCGTGTGTGTGTGTGGTGGTGTGGTGTGGGTGTGTGTGTTGGTGTGGTGGTGTGTGTGTGTGTGTGTTATCTTTAATTCTCTTGGTGTATGTGTTTTCTATAAACCTTCCGGTCCGGCACGTATAGCGCGTCAATCAATCACTCAATACTCAGCCTCGGAACGACGTAACCCTATACGTGAACAAAGAACGAGTTACTTACTAGCGTAGAATCTATAAAGAGCGAGAGAGAGAGAGAGAGAGAGAGCAATAGGAGTGCCGTAACCCTACACGTGAACAGAGCACGAGTTACTTACTCGCATGGAATCCAAANGGTAGTGGTAGGGGGGTGGGTGGGTGGGGGTGGATGATGTGTGTGGGTGGGTGGGAGCGGTTGGGTAGGGGGGGGTACTACGCCTACTCCCTAACCATATCAGATAGCTAGTTACCAGGGTAGTGGGTACGTTCCGGTGTACCGCGGACTGTACCCAGGGTACACGTACGTATGATAATTTGCTGCGTATATTTTACTTTCTTAATAGTAACTTATCCTTATAGTGAGTTATACCTAGAGAGTTTTTGCAACCTGTTATTTAAAAGCAGTGGCTGGAGGTACGCTAGCCGTCGGTCGTTGAAGCCCCTTTTTTGC
>NW_014581756.1:0-4095 GCF_000485595.1 Priapulus caudatus
ATTTCATTCGTTCGAACACGCTCAATTAACGAAAACGCGTTGGAAAGAGAGAGAGAGAGAGAGAGAGAGAGAGAGAGAGAGAGAGAGAGAAAGAGAGAGAGGGAGAGGGAGAGAGGGAGAGATAGAGAGAGCGAGAGAGATGTGTATGTGTGCGTGCGTGTGGGTGTGCGTGTGGGTGTTAGTGTGTAGTGCTGGGTGCATGCATATATGCATGCCATAATGCGATGTTGCGCGCGAGTGCATGCATGTGTAACATTTCATAAATATTCCATAATATTTATATTGTACTGGGAAAAAGCTGGTTGATCTCCGCTCCGGCATCGAAGCAGCGTCGAGTCAGCAAATGGTAGCAGATCGTAGCAAAGAGTAAAGACGATGTAGTCGCAGAAATCGTTATTGAAGACTGACTTTATTAGTAAACACAAGACAAATATATATATACTACGGCGACCTAGGCACCCAAGCCTAGGCCCCGTGTCTCGTCTTCGTCCGCTACATCTTGATAGGAAAGTCCATGTAATAACTCACGTATGACCTGGGTAATGACTAACGTCTCTCCTCTGGGTAATAACTTCCTATGATCTTTCGTCCGTGCCTATTTATACGTTTCCGAAAACCGCCCGGCGACATTTGAATTCGACCGGGTTTTCGTCATTATCGGCCGGACCTTGGCTCGTAGGTGTGGCGCGTCGCGTCGGTTACAGTCCTATAGACCGAATGTCCGATAAACCGAAGGCCCGATAGACCGAAGGTTTATTCGAATACGCAGTGGCTACACGTCCGGAATCGGTCGCCTACCCTCCAGGCTACGCA
This sequence comes from Priapulus caudatus, assembly GCF_000485595.1. NCBI lineage: Eukaryota > Metazoa > Priapulida > Priapulimorpha > Priapulimorphida > Priapulidae > Priapulus > Priapulus caudatus. Next base: position 814 of record NW_014581756.1, read on the forward strand.
TCCGGACATCCACTGATGCCGTATTCGAACGTGAATATGCCGCACATACACCGATGCCACTATAAATCATATGATGCCACTATGAACCATATATATGCCCTAACCCTAACCCTAACCCTAACCCTAGCTCTAACGCTAACCTTAACCCTTTGCAATATTCGGTCTATCGGACCTTCGGTCTATAGGGCTGCCCCCGTCGCGTCACCCATCTCCGGCGCAAGGCGCGGCGTGCTATTTACACTACGGACGCCAGCCCCTGCTCCCGGATACACACAGGCGCACGCACGCGCCACGCCACGCGCATGCACGCAGCAGGCCCACACACAGGCAAACATATGCACTCGACACACATGCAAGCGCCATTACATCAGACGCACGCACCGCGCACGCACGCACGCGACCGCACAGCAACATGCACATGCACATTACACTGAACAACACTTGTACGCGCGCGTATACACTTCTCATTAGGATATACAGCGCGCGCGCCGCAGTCGAGAGCAGAGGCAATTCACACGTTTTGATCAAATGCCAATATATATTTATATAATTATATAATATATAATTATTATATATGAAGAATAATAATTATATATATATATTATAATACTATATATATAAAATTTACATCGAAAAGGTACGACATTTCGTTTCTAAAACCTCCCAGTCATCCTTTGTCAGTCCAACGTAACACGTAAGAATGTATCCGTGTGTTTTTCTAGTTATATATTCTTCATTCAAACACGCTTTTTATTCATACCAACATGTCGAGTTCAGATACCTTATATAAAAATTGACATATATATATATATATATATATTATATATATATTATATTATACCTTGTGTATATATAGCTCGTCGTTATGCAGCGTAGATACTGTTTGCACGCTTCTCCTGAGAAACGGTTTCTTCGAGATCGCGCGAGAGAGAGAGCGCGCTGCGTGAGAGATAGAGAAGAGGAGATGGAGAAGAGATAGAGGAGAAGAGAGAGAGAGAGAGAGAGAGAGAGAGAAGATAGAGCGAGAGAGCGCGTGGAGAGAATAGAGAGAGAGAGAGAGAGAGAGAGAGAGAGAGTATAAGAGCGAGAGAGGAGAGAGCGAGAGCGTGAGAGATAAGAGAGAGAGGAGAGGGGAGGCGGCGTACGAGCGGCGAGAGAGAGAGAGAGAGAGGAGAGAGAGAGAGAAGAGGAGAGAGAGAGAGATAAGATGAGCGCAGAGGAGAGAGAGCAGGCAGAGAGCGAGAGAGAGAGAGAGAAGAGGAGAGAGAGAGAGAGAGAGAGAGAGAGAGAGAGAGCGCTGAAGAGGAGAGAGCGGAGAGCGTGAGAAGATACAGAGGATAGAGAGAGAGAGAGAGAGATGAGAGAGAGAGAGAAGAGAGAGAGCAGAGCGAGAGAGCGAGAGAGAGAGAGAGGAGAGAGAAGAGAGAGAGAGAGAGAGAGAGCGCGCGAAGAGAGAGAAGAGGCGAGAGCGTGAGAGATAAGAGAGATAGAGAGAGTGAGCGAGAGAGACGAGAGATGAGAGAGAGAGAGAGAGAGAGCAGCAGAGAGATGAGAGAGAACGAGAGAGAGAGAGATGAGAGAGAGCGTAGAGATAGACTAGAGAAGAGAGCAGAGAGAGAGAGAGCAGAGAGAGAGAGAGAGAGAGAGAGAGGAGACGAGACAGAGAGAGAAGCAGAGACAGAGAGAGACAGACGACAGAGACAGAGAGCAGAGACACAGAGGAGAGAGAGAGAGAAGAGAGAGAGAGAGAGAGAGAGAGAGAGAGCGAGAGAGAGAGAGAGAGAGAGAGAGAGAGAGGAGAGAGAGCGTTGAGAGATAGATAGTAGATAGATTAGTAGGTAGAGAGAGAGAGAGAGAGAGAGAAGGAGAGAGAGAGAGAGAGACAGAGACAGAGACAGCGAGACAGAGACAGAGACAGAGCAGAGACAGAGACAGAGAACAGAGACAGAGACAGAGGACAGAGGACAGAGAAGCGACAGAGCCAGAGAAGATAGAGAGAGAGAGAGAGATAGAGAAGAGAGAGGAGAGAGAGAGAAGAGAGTGTAGATAGTGATTAAAGAACCCATTGTTTGCGCGCTAGAGATGAGCTACAAAACGGAAAACATAGAAGGAAGGCTGGATGGGGTGAGGTAATGCTGATACATCTCTCTACGGACTGAGAGCAAAATGTGTCAACATCGCCAAACAACCGCTGGCACTAAAAGCACGGCCGCGCACTTACCCTCACGCACTCAAGCACGCACGCACGCCCGCCCGCACGCACGCACGCATGCAAACTAGGAGCACGGACGCACGCGCACCGAAACATTCGCAGACGCACGCACGCACGCACGCACGCACGCACGCACGCACGCAGCGCGCGCGCATGCACACAAGCAAACTAGGAGCACGGGCGCACGCATACTCAAACATTGGCGGACGCGCGCGTATATGCGAATACACACGCACGCACACGCACACGCGCGCGCGCACACACGCACATGCACACGCACACGTAAACGTAAACGTAGACGTAGACGTTCGCGCACGCACACGCGCACGCACACGCGCACGCACACACACATGCACACAAACACACACGCGAGTGAGAAGTGAAGGAATTGAAAACAACGGGGAAAGAAGATAGCAGCTTGCTACTTATAGAGTTTGTCCCGAAGCATGTCTAAGTCGTGTTCTCTCCACGACCAATCGTTCTTCGCATCGACCCGTAACTAGAGGCATGTCGTGGCATTTGAACGTCTTGAACAGCATTTGAATATCTTGCATGCGCAATTTGCCTCGGCTATAAGATACTACGCTATAAGTGAGCATGAAAATGGGGAAAGAGGGAATTAGATAGATCGGGAAATATATGGGGACGGAGCGAGAGAAAGAGGTGAGATAGAGAGAACGAGAGAGAGAGAGAGAGGAGGAGAGAGAGAGAGCGCCTTCAGAAGCTGATTTTGACGACGGAATGGTGATGTTCTGTTTATAAGCTTGTTTCATCGTGTGGTACGGGTCACAGATTAGGTTATGTGCTCGCACACAGGCGGGCGTGTTACGGCTGGTTTATGTATACGCCCGGAAATATATACAAATTGCGTCTTTAGTTGGAGTTCAACAACGTATTTTTGTCGTTTCGCGCCGGCGTGTTACGGAATGTTTAACGTAAGGCACACATGCAAACGCTCACAGAATTTCGCATCGATGACTGGAGACACGCACGCACGCACGCACGCACACACGCACGCTCCCACGCACACATACACGCACGCATACACGCACGCACGCACGCACGCACGC
>NW_014581756.1:5405-6202 GCF_000485595.1 Priapulus caudatus
GAGAGAGAGAGAGAGCGACAGAAGGAGAGAGGGAGAGAGGGGGAGCGCCTTCAGAAGCTGATTTTGACGATGGAATGGTGATGTGTTGTTTATAAGCTTGTTTCATCGTGTGGTACGGGTCACAGATTAGGTTATGTGCTCGCACACAGGCGGGCGTGTTACGGCTGGTTTATGTATACGCCCGGAAATATATACAAATTGCGTCTTTAGTTGGAGTTCAACAACGTATTTTTGTCGTTTCGCGCCGGCGTGTTACGGAATGTTTAACGTAAGGCACACATGCAAACGCTCACAGAATTTCGCATCGATGACTGGAGACACGCACGCACGCACGCACGCACGCACACACGCACGCACCCACGCACACATACACGCACGCATACACGCACGCACGCACGCACGCACACACACACACACACATACACACACGCACATACACACCCACACGCACACACACNACACACACACACACACACACACACACACACACACACACATACACACACACAAACAGCCTGCATCCAGATGGAACCCGCGTGCGCGTGGCGTCGTGCCGCCTTGATGCAAAGTAACCCCGCCACTTAAATTCTTCCAAAGATCAATTATGATATGCGCACTTAACATACGGGAGCAAACACAGCTGTAGCCGTAGAAGAAGCAGTAGCAGCAGTAGCAGCAGCGGCGGCAGTAGCGGCAACAGCAGCAGCGGCGGCGTCAGTAGCGGCAGTAGCAGCAGTAGCAGCAGCGGCGGCAGTAGCGGCAGTAGCAGCAGTAGCAGCAGCGGCGGCAGTAGCGGC
>NW_014581756.1:7549-8342 GCF_000485595.1 Priapulus caudatus
AAGAGGGAAATCAAAGGAAGGGAGAGAGAGAGAGAGAGAGAGGGAGGGAAGTGTAAGAAAATCAAAGAGCGAAATGAAGAAGGAGAATGAGTTATGAAGGTAAAGAGAAATAGACGAAGAGGTAGAGAGAGAAAGAGAGTGCGTGTACAAGGAAGGAGAGGAAGATGAAGAGAGAGACTGAGTGAGTGTAAAACGAAGGAGAGGAAGAGGAAGCGGAAGACAGAGAGAGCGAGTGTCTGTGTGAGGCGTGCCTTTGTCCTTCTGCTACTCGCCCGTATCGGTGATATCTCATCACAGCAATAGAACACTCACAGCATCACAGCATCACAGTCCTGCGATACACACGCTGTCCCACAAACACACACCAAAGCAGAAGCCCTGCAGTTTCTCTGTCCAANGCAGTAGCAGCAGCGGCGGCGGCAGTAGCGGCAGCAGTAGCAGCAGCGGCGGCGGCAGTAGCGGCAGCAGTAGCAGCAGCGGCGGCGGCAGTAGCGGCAGCAGCAGCGGCGGCGGCAGTAGCGGCAGCAGCAGCGGCGGCGGCAAGGAGCGAGGCTGTAAAACACACACGAGGGAGAGATAACGCTTATGTACACACGCACACCCGACGCGCGCATGCACGCACGCACGCACGCACGCACACACACACGCACACACGCACACACGCACGCACGCACGCACGCACACACGCACACACGCACGCACGCACCACGCACGCACGTACGCACACACGCAGCAGGCAGGTACACACACGAACCCACACACACGCGCGGGCGCGCGCGCACACACACACACA
>NW_014581756.1:9964-12541 GCF_000485595.1 Priapulus caudatus
CTCTCTCTCTCTCTCTCTCGCGCGTCGCTCTCTCTCTCTTTCTGGCCATCCATCTCTCTCTTCGCGCGCTCTCTATCGTTCTCTCCTCTGTCACATTCTATTCTTCTTCTGTCTCCCTTCTTCTTCTTCTTCGTCTTCTTTGTCTTATTCTTCCTCTTCTTTTTCTTCTTCTTCTTCTTCTTCTTCGTCTTCCATATCTCGCTCTTTTTTTTCTCTCATGATGGATTAGCCATCTTCGCAGCTCAACAAGATCTATCTCAGGGGAATGTCACTCTCTTCGCGAACAGAAAGAAACAGAAAGAAGAACCCACGAAAGACGCGTGGAAACCCACATTATCCATCTATTGTTGACGCCTCAATACACCGACGCACCNCTCCCTTTCTCCGCCTCCTACTTTTCTCTCTGCTTCCCACCTACTTAATTATCCAGCGCTGCTAGATCTTAATGAGATTGCATTATTACTTCGATTATTGATGATCGATAGCGCGGCAATAAGTGTTCTTGTTATACATTAATGATGCTCCCGGCAGTGTCTCTACCTTTCTCTCACCCCCTCCCCTCTCTCTCTCTCTCTCTCTCTTCTCTCTTGCGGCGGCGCGCTCTCTACCCTCCATTATTTCCCTCTCTCTTCTCTATCTGCTGCCTCATCTCCCTTTATCGCTCCGCATCTCTGTTCGCGTTCACATCCCTCTTTTGTCCTCTCGCCTTTCGACCTTATCTCTCTCAATCATATCTGCGCTCTCCCTCTATCTCTCCCTCTCCCTTTCCCTTTCTCTCTCTCTATCTCGGGGCGGGGGGCACATAGGGAGCGGCGAGCAAGCGGCATTATCGTGAACACCTGTCAGATAGAGATGTCATTACCGCCCCCTCTCCTGGGGGAAGATCACTTTAGATAATTGCAGTGTGAAAGATAGGGGTAGTGACTTGCCGCATCACTACAAAGATCATGATGAAAGGATGTGTAAGAATGACTCATCGCTATATAATGCGTTTTGTATGTACACATATTAATAAATAGATAGATAGAGATAAGCAAATGAATAAATAAATGAATTGATGGATAGATAAATAAATAAATGGAAAAATATTTTCATGAGTAAATAGGTAAATATGTTAATGAGTAAATTGGTAAATAAGTAAATGACTGAATAAATAAAAAAAAAATAATTTGGTATTTACCATCTGGGTTCGTGTTTTTGTTTTTTTTAATTATTCCTCCACGTGACGTGTATATATTCCCTCTATATATATAATGAGAGAGCGAGATATAGAAAGACACGAGAGTGTGTGAGAGAGAGAGAGTGAGTGAGTGAGAAAGATATATATAGATAGAGAAAGAAGAGAGAGAGAGAGAGACAGTGGGAAGGAGAACGAGAGAGAGAGGGGAGCGAAGGAGAGCGCACGCGTGCAAGAGAGAGAGAGAGAGAGAGAGAGAGCGAGAGAGAGAGAGATAGCGGGAGATCAAGAGAGAGGGCCGCATGTTAACCACTCTGCGCCGCTATTATCATTCCACCATTGGTCTATCATCGTTCACACCTGATGGGCTCCGTGTCCGGTGGGCAATTGCACATGAGGTGAGCCTTGTTATGTAAAATCTTGACCTTGCATGTCGACATCTGTCCTGTTTACCTAACTTCTGGTCGGCCACTCGGCCATATTGGAGTTTATTTACACTAAATTTATCTGCCCATGATCGACATCTATGTGAAAACCTATAGGGTGGAATGATAGGCAGGTTAGCTCATACATCGCTCAGTCTCGAGGATATCTTACTTAAACCTCGAATTTCGCATCGATGCCGTGTTGATCGATATTGGTTTCACTGATTGATTTATTCTCGACGGCGGGGAAACGAAACGGGGGGGAGGGGGGGGGGGGCGAAGGATTACTGAACCCTTGTTTCAGTTTTTTTCGTTTATGGTTAGATGCGTTTACGTGCATATAACTTACACCCGAACTAGATCCGTAGGCTAAGGCAGCTTTCTAAGGGGGAGGGGGGGGGCAGTGCAGATCCAGGATTTTAATGGAGGGGAGAAAACCAGGTGGGGGCTGGGGGTCTCCACACACAATTTGAAAAATGTAGAGATTCGCAAGGAGATTCTTGTTTGAGGCACGTTTTGAGTACAATGTATGGCAGACCTTCATTGCTGATACGACATTCCTTTAGTAAACAATTTATTTTTTTTAAATATTTGCTTTCGAATTTTGCTCCAAAATCTAGGGGGCAGCTGCCCCACTTGCCCCCCCCCACCCCGCAGGCTACGGCCCTGCAAACTATAACTGCTTGAGCACATTTACTCCGATCTCTAGGAACACTCGCGACAGCAGTTAATGTTGGCAAAGTTCATGTAGGTTTACGTTGGCAGATTTACTCCGTAAATTTTCACCGAGTAAATAAACAACTAATGAATTCGTTCTGTGTGGTCTGAATGTTTGCACCGATGAGACGATAGGGAAGTTTGCCTAAATACTCTCTCTTCCTTGCTCTATACTACCTCTCTCTATGTATCTATATCTCTCGCCCCTCTCTCTCGCTCTCTCTGTCTGTCTCTCTCTCTCTCTCTCTCTCTCTCTCT
>NW_014581756.1:13105-13768 GCF_000485595.1 Priapulus caudatus
GAGAGAGAGAGAGAGAGAGAGAGAGAGAGTGAGGGAGAGAGTGAGAGAGAGAGAAAGAGAGAGAGAGACAGTGAAAGAGAGAGATAGAGACTCACACATATACACACACGCGCACTCGCCAAGAGCACGGACTCCAGCTGATTGCTAGTGCGCCACCTGGCGGCTAGGCAGCGCGTCAACAACAACACAAGGCATCAAGAGAAATTCCTCTTTTTTGTCAAAATTATTTTTTCCATTTTAAACATTGTATCACTTTAATAATTAAGCGTTTAATACTTGCTCTCATGCGTCATTTTTTCCCAACGCAGACACAGTAACCTAGACACCGTCGCCCCCGCCGACGCCGCCACCGCCGCCGACGACGACGACACTTTAAATTGACTACGTCACGAATTTTCTATGGTGATATTCGTTAAAAGAAAATTGCCTTTTTTTTTCAATTTTGCCATTTTTAAAAGTTTTACTATTTACGATGACGTAATCACGTTAAACAACAATGTGCGGCGTTGTTCGTTATATAGCGATGACTTACGTATCGACGTATTAATTTCCACATGGATCTAACGTCCATTTGTTGCGGACGATGCGGCGCTCTCTCACAATACAAAGCAATTAGTAACAAAATACTGGGTTATACGGAGAGCGAAAGCTGGAGCGAGAGAA
>NW_014581756.1:15195-15642 GCF_000485595.1 Priapulus caudatus
AGAGGGAGAGAGAGGGTGGAGGGGGAGAGAGGGAGAGAGAGAGCGATGGAGAGAAGAAGAGAGAGAGAGAGGGGGGGGAGAGGGATGGAGAAAGGGGGAGAGAAAGAGGTGGTTTTACAATCCTCCCAATGACCGTGAGCGTTCATGAACACATCCACTGAAGGTCGATAGTCCTGCGCATGCGCACAAACTAGTGCACATTAGCACATTTGTCTATGCGTGCAAGAGAGAAAGAGGAGGGGCAGAGATAGGAAGAGAGAGGGGGAGAGCGAGAAAGAGAGAGAGGTGGGAGCGAGAGCGAGAGAGTGAGAAATAGAATGAAAGTAAGAGAAAGAGCCAGAATGAAAGAGAGAACGCGAAAGCAAGTAGACGAGATGAAGAAACAGAGAAAGAGAGAGAGAGCGAGAGAGAGAGAGCAAGAGAGAGAGAGAGAGAGAGAGAGAGAGA
>NW_014581757.1:0-1010 GCF_000485595.1 Priapulus caudatus
ATATATATATATATATGTATGCAGACAAAGCGCAAAGGTGGGAGAGCGCCATAGTGTACGTATAGGCACATCACCCTAGCCTTCACCCCCTACGCTCACCAACAATTACCAACCCTCCACCAGACTAACGGCTTTTCATTCAGCGCGCTCAAAAAATCGTAAATGAAAATGCCAGATGTCAGATGTCTACATGCCAGGCGTGCGGAAAAGGAGAGAGAGAGAGAGCGAAAGAGAGACAGACAGACAGAGCGAGAGANGAGAGAGAGAGAGAGAGAGAGAGAGAGAGAGAGAGAGAGAGAGAGAGAGAGAGAGAGAGAGAGAGAGAGAGAGAGAGAGAGAGAGAGAGAGAGAGAGAGAGAGAGAGAGAGAGAGAGAGAGAGAGAGAGAGAGAGAGAGAGCGAGCGAGACAGAGACAGAGAGAGAGAGAGGGGGGAGAGAGGCTGCATACTGGCTGACAGACGTATCGACTCGGGTAGATGTTATCTGCTGCTTGCATGCTAAGATCCGGCGACTGGGAGTACTGAAATGCGTGAGAAGGGTAGCAAGTAGCTCTGTAGCAAGCATAGTGAAGCTGTGTAGCAGTGTAGGAGTATGGGGTAGCAGTCTACTGTAGTTCTGTAGTTGTGTAAGGATATTGACTGTAACTACCCTCCTGCTGTATGGGTAGCAGGTCCTCCCGCTGGTTTCACCTGCTGTGAAGTGTGTAATTGCGTAGTAGTATAACTTAAGGATAGTAGCTAGCTGTCACTAACACCGTCTCTCTCCCTCTCCCCTCCTCCCTGCTGTAGATGGTGTAACTATGTAGCAGTGTACGGGGAGCAGTAATTAAGGGTCACAATGTAACTATAAGGATACTATCTATCACGAACACTGTCTCCTTCCTGCTGTAAGGGTAGCAAGTCCTCCTGCTGTCTTCCCCTGTTGTAGAGAGAAGGATAGCAGTGTAAGAATACTGGCCTTCACTAACTCCTCTCTCTCTCTCTCTCTCTCTCTCTCTCTCTCTCTCTCTT
>NW_014581757.1:2043-2500 GCF_000485595.1 Priapulus caudatus
TCTCTCTCTCTTCTTCTTCTCTCTCTCTCTCTCTTCTCTCTCTCTCTCTCTCTCTCTCTCTCTCTCGGCAGTAACAGAGGCACGGTACGAGTCCACCGTTTCTCTCTCCCTCCTTTCCCTTCCTTTCGCTCTTTCTTTCCTCTCTTTCTTTTCTCTTCTCTCTCCTTCTCAACCTCCTCTTCTATGCCCCTCCCTTCCACGCTCTCAACTTCTCTCTCCTCCTTCTCCTCCTCCTCCTTCTCTTCCTTTGTCTCGCAGCAGTAACAGGAGCGTGGCACTCATACCCTTCCTCCTCTTCCTCCTCCTCCTCCTCCTCTTCCTCCTCCTTCTCATTCTCTTTCTCCTTCTTCTCCTCCTCTCCCTCCTCCTTCTCCTCCTCATTCACCTCCTCCTCTTCCTTCTCTTCCTCCTCTTCCTCTTCCTTCTCCTCCTCTGTTTCGCAGCAGTAACAGGAGCG
>NW_014581757.1:6201-7346 GCF_000485595.1 Priapulus caudatus
TGTGGGTGGTGGGTCGTGGATGGTGGGTGGTGTATGGGTGGTGGTGGTGGATGGTGGGTGGTGTATGGGCGGTGGGTGGTGTATGGGTGGTGGGTGGTGTGTGGGTGGTGGGTCGTGGGTGGTGTGTGGTGTGTGGGTGGTGGGTCGTGGATGGTGGGTGGTGTATGGGTGGTGGTGGTGGATGGTGGGTGGTGTATGGGCGGTGGGTGGTGTATGGGCGGTGGGTGGTGTGTGGGTGGTGGGTGGTGGGTGGTGGGTGGTGTGTGGGTGGTGAGTGGTGTGTAGGTGGTGGGTGGGGCGGTGGTTAGGTGGAAAAGTTGATAGTTAGGGGGATAGGTTGAGGGTGCATGGGGCGGTGGTAGGTAGATAAGTTGATATTAGGGGAATAGGTTGAGGGTGCATTGGGCGGTGGTTAGGTGGACGACGGACAGACGAACGCCTACGACAGACGAACTAATCACGGATGAATGCTCTGCTGTTTTGTTTTTATTCGACGCACGTGAGAGATGAAGTGAGACGCAAACGGTAACGAGGATTGACAGACCGACGAACAATGAGGATTGACAGACCGACGAACAATTACGTCCGACGAAATAATCACGCAGGAATGCTCTGCTCTTTTGTTTTTCTACAGATGCAATCGCAGATCTCCGACATCGCGAAAGTTCTGATGAGGATCACAGCAAAACTCGACGACGCCATCTTGCTTTAGCCGATTACCTTTAACCTTTGACCCCTCTACGCACGTCTTCTCCCTCGCGCGCGCGCAGGCTCCGGAAACCCGGGATGAACTCGACGAACCCGGAAACGGAAATCAAGGAGCGACAACTGGAAAAAGCGGAAATCCGGCGACGTCGGGAGTGTCCGGAGTTAGACGCGTTTCTGTAAACGCCGTGCGAGAATTTTTAGTTCTTTGGCGAAGAAATGATACCGACAGTAGCATTTCTCAATGAAGAAAGCATCATCTCCCATACTTGCTTCTTACTATCCCCCTTAAACTATTCGAGAAATATCTACACACACACACGCGCGCGCGCGCACTCACGCACGCACGCACGCACGCACGCAGACAGACAGACAGACAGACACGCACGCACGCACGCACTCACGCACGCACGCACGCACACACACACACCCACACACAC
>NW_014581757.1:8718-9777 GCF_000485595.1 Priapulus caudatus
TCTCTCTCTTCTCTCTCTCTCTCTCTCTCTCTCTCTCTCTCTCTCTCTCTCTCTCTCTCTCTCTCTCTCTCTCTCTCTACTCTCTCTCTCTCTCTCTCTCTCTCTCTCTCTCTCTCTCTCTACATATATATATATAAGTGCGTATGCGCATAAAAAGCGACCGTATCCTGATGCGTATTTCACCAGCAGAGGGCGCCCATGTCTAGTCAGCTGCGACGTGCGTGAATTGTTTGGTTTATGTACTAAGTTACGTAGCGTAAGTGCAGTAGTTTATTATTATTATTATTATTATTATTGTTATTATTATCATTATCATTATTATCATTGTCATTATGCGTGAATAATTATTTTCGTAGTGATAGTAGTTGCGTTTCGTTGCAGGAAGGCAAGCGATTGCAGCGACACCTCGTGTGTGTCGATGATAATAATACTAATACTACTAACATTATCATAACTATTTTTATTATTATTAATATTAGTAATATTACCTTTATTGCAACCGTCCGCTGAAATGTGCTAGTTGTAGGGTACAACCAAAAATTAGATGCGGTTATAGAGCTGAACGAAGTTAACTCGTAAGTTCTCTATTTTTTGGTACAACTGATGTATATGTACGTCACTATTGTCCCTGCAATCAGCTATCAGCACAGAAGAATATATATATATATATATATATNACACACACACACACAAACACACACACACAAACAAACAAACAAACAAACAAACACACACACACACACCGTGGCAAGGCTGGCCTGACTCATAGACATCATCGATGCCGTAGTTCGCGTCTTCTTCCCGTATTTCAGGTCGGCCGGATCGACCTTCCACCAGGTGCTCGCCAGGTCTGCCTCCAGCTTCATCCTCCTACAAGAGAGATAGATGGACTGAGGAAGTGAGTGAGGGAAGAGGGCGAAAGGACGTGAATCTCTAAAAGAAAGACAGTGAGTAAGAGAGAAAGAGAGAGAGAGAGAGAGAGAGAGAGTAGAGAGAGTGAGAAAGAGAGACTGATAGAAGGGGGAAATGTTAGAGAATGATAGAGATATACTAAAGGTG
>NW_014581758.1:0-9773 GCF_000485595.1 Priapulus caudatus
GCAAAAAGGGCCAGTGCGTTCCACGATACATTTTCGCACGGCAAGACACAAAGGCTTATGTGCAGCCTCAACGTCGTATCATTTTGTTCAATCGCGAATGCGCTCATTAACAATCGCACCAGGTAATCAAGCCCGGCATCCATTTGCGATAATAGTAATCCCGCTCCCTCTCTCACTCAACACCCCCCCCCCACCCACCCCCCCCCCCCCCCCCTGAATACTCACCTTGCCCGTCTGACCCTCCGGTGCCAAGCACCCCCCCAGCAACGCGGGCAATATTTGGAACATGGATATTTTAAGACCATCACACAAGCGGAATATTTAATACAACCGCCGGAAAATAGACATAAGCAGCCACACATAACATCTGCATTCAAAGTCTTTTAAATTGCGTTGAATATCCGGAGAATTTTCACCGTTGTGGTTTGCAACATGAAAAGGTCAATACTATAATCGCCACCTGCTTTAACAGCAAGCTGCAAGGACTTTCATTCCCCTCCGCTGCAGGGCGGGTGTTGTGTTAATGACATGGACAGACGCGAGTCATGGACGTGGCAATTGATTGAATGCTTCTAGAGGTGGGGCGCGGGGCAGCCAGAACACGGGTGTTCGGCAAAATAAGTTTTTCATGTTAGGATTGAACTTTCAGAGGTGTGCTTGTGCCAACAAATGAATAAGTCGAGAGCGCAGACGGGTGGTCGACATCAAGGTATTGCGGGGCTGGCGTTGTGGGAATTTCGCCTGAATGGGGGATTGTTGGCGTTAATGAGTGAAGCCAGGTAGAGCTGGGGGGATCGGACAAAAACGCTTCCACCAAATGATTCATTCATGTTGATACACACAGCGCGCGGCGCGGCCGCAAATAGCCGCCCGGATGGCTTGCCGATCCTCCAGCATTTCGCCATCAATATGTGTCCTGCAGACGCTGAGCTTAACTGGCAGGCAGTTTCAGCGACGAGGCTGTACTTTGCCATAAATAGCCGCGCCTCGACGAGGACACAACCCTTCATCGCATAATCCAGATTGCGCGCTACTGCGGTCGTTTACTCAGATTAATTAAGGACGAAGTAGTCCTTGTCTTCCGCTGTCCTGTTGGTAGACACGGGGGAGCAATCACATAAGTGCGGTGATGCAAGTCGGCGCTTGCGTTCGCAAGACCAACATGGGGGTGGTGGCGGCGATACATGGTTTCTGCATGTGGTGTTAATCAGGTTTGCGGACTGCTTGGGTGGCCACCTTCTCGGTACGCCGGCTGTGGCACTGTATAACTCGTGGGCGATGGGAGTTGAAGTCAGCGTGATGTTGGGAGACAGTAGCCGAGTGAAGCAGAAGGCTTGTGTACGGTTTACATGAGAGCGATGAGGCCGGCGTTATAAGGTGCGTACTATGCAGTATAAATAAGCGTTAAAACTGCTACTCAATGCCACACATGCAGCAGAAAAAATTTAACTTTAAACGAATATGAGCACTCTCTCTTGCAAAAGATAGACTAAAGCGAATCTTTGATCTGACGAAGCTGCATTAAATAGAGAGGTTTGTTTAAATTTATGTATTTGCGACATTTTTCCGACAGAATAAAGGTAGGGTTTTCCCTGCGTAGTATAGTTATAATTGCGATTTACTCGTGAGGGGAGCTGCTTTCTAACGTTGGCTGGCACAAGCAAACGACATTGTACTGGCCGCCGAAGGCGACCGCCAGGATCAAGCATGTTGTTTGTTCCTAGGTGCCACGACTATGGGGAATGCCGCACAAATTGCTCGAAAGACGCTGTGGCTGGCCACGCAAAGTCTGGGGTTTGGAATAAGAACAAAGTTTGAAGAAGCCACATCGGGAGATTTATGCTGACCGACCGGGAACGCTGTCGTGAGGGCTGTGAGTTAACCAGCCGGGGGGGCGGCCGAAGGGGTTTTGGCGGCGCTCAGGGAAACTCCGCCGATGAATAAAGCTAGTCCGTCAAGCGTAGTCACCGACGGGGGACGCAAATACGCACAGAGCAAGGGGCAGAGGGTGCAACAGGGAAAAGCATACATTCGCAATATCCTGGCAGAAGCGCCACTTGCGCTTTCTTAAACAGACCGTTGTTATTGAAACCGCGGACAAACGCTCGTTAGCCTAAATAAAAGCCTTATGGGCTCTGGCACTCTGAGTGACGGCGTGGTGGTTTTTGGAGTAAAAGCGCGACCGACGTACGTCGAAGCGGGATGTGCCAAGCGCGAAGGCGACGCAGTCGCCAAATTTTCGAGCGGGTCTGGCAACGGCGTTAACGACCCGGCACGCGTGAATAATGGGCGGGCGGAAATTTTAGCTTTGAGGCAACCTACCCATCTTGGGCGATATATAAAACTTCTCGGTCCCGCGTATTTCGATAAGATCAGACGCCTGGGCGAAATTACGCGAAGCGCCAAGCAGCAAGATACTAAACGAGGTGGACGCGTCGGTGTGGCGGTTTCACGCGCTCGATGCCTTAATAATTATGGCCGCCCCATGCGAGGCACTCATCAAGCGGCGGCGTTGATCTCTGTCTACGTGGTGGTAAACAGAATTGGCAAGGCCTGCTAATTGTGGCAGCGCTGAATAACGGCGCTCGTGCGGTGCAATGAGGTCGTTCTTGGGGATCTACCGACGAAGCATGCGAATAGCGGGCGTCGACAAGACCAACCATGTTCAGTGGTACCGTGACCGAACGTACAGGTTGTTTGATGGGCCGCCGGTCTTTGATGAAAGAGTGGGTCTTCCGATGGCGCTGGTCTAACTGCACGGACCCAGTACTAAATTGAAGGTAAGATGCCTAGCGATGCCGGCACGGGGCTGAAAATGAACGGCGGGGAGACCCCTGATAGTAGCACTGAGTCTAACTCGTAACAAGTAATCGTGTTGTCTATTAAGAATGGAAACTCGTGCGCGCCGGAGATGTCGAATCGCATGCGTCAGGCGAACCGTTACTCAATTAATGCCTTGGGTGATGAATAATTCTCGATTTAACTCGTCACTTTTGGCAGCCCTTCGGAATTTTTGTGCGAAGCCAGCACTTTGAAGCGTTGTCAGAAAGAAATTGTCCAAACATTAACAAGGTGCGATCAAGAAAAGCTCGCAAATCGCTTAAATGGCTTCGAAGACCCTGCAAACTCAAGTTTATTAGCTAGCTGAGGCAGATTAACAAACTACTGCTCCAATATTTAGACCCACCCTTTTATTGTATTGTTAAAGGACAACGAGAGTTATTAAGCTGCGCATCACTGGCTATGTCGGTAGCCGTAATGCACACTCAGGGTCGTAGCAATGCAGAATCTTTGCTGAAGCCGCAAAGCAATGCGGGTTTTTTTGCATTTTGAGTGGATGGCATTAGCGTTGACACGCCGCGCATCATGGTGGTTTACGGGGCGCAGCATCGCAGCATTGCAATTGTCGGCACGCTGGACATTGTTTATCCATCAGAAACCGATGAGCTGCACAGCAATCTTGCAAAAACGGGCACTTATTTCGGAGTTTCACTGGGTAACACCCGGCTAAGGGCAAAGAATTTTCGGTCGAAATGCATTATTAGGCGCATGACCAAGGATGTGGGTGTAGAAGCCGCATTAGGCGCGGTTTCATTATAAAGCGGCCAAGCAATTAGAAGGCAAGGGCGGGCAGTCTTGCTATTCAGTTCTATTCATTCGCCGCTCTGAAAAGGTTGCCAATGCATTATCAAACAAGGGCGAAATTAGTAGAAAGTACGCCAGACATTTCGACGAGTTTAAGTTATCAGCCGAGTAAAATATATTCACCCTGATATTTGAAATAAATAATATTGGATGATAACAAATGAAACACACAGTTTACTCAAATATCTTGGCTACGATTCTACCAATATCGATACCTTTATGTGCACATAGTGTTGACGCGCAGGAAGCGTATCGCCATGCTATTAACCTTGAACTGACGGCATTGTCGCAAGTATGCCCGAGGATATATCAGGCATCAAAAGTTAATGCCTTGCTTAATTTATAATTTTCAATAACTTACAATTTGAACCTAAAAATAACTCAATAACGACTGCACTCTTTGATGATGTCTCGTTTAGTGTAGTCTTGGAGAAAATTACTGCTGGCGCTGCTCGTGAGGGCGCCTGCCAGGGGGAGAGCAATGTGACCTTGGAACCTCGCTCGGAGAACAGGACTGGTGACAGAAAACAACCAAGTGGAATTGGTAAAACAGCTTCTAGAGAGCGACTGAGTGAGATTAGCAAGGCACTTGATGAATATCGTGAAGATAGAACAGGGCGGTGACTGTGGCGCATCGTATCGCGCACACGTAAACGCAGACATACGGAATCTCATCGGTTTTTGTTATGCGCTACGAGATACGGGGACAGAAGAATGTGTGAGGGCGGAACCGGACGTGATTTCAGCGGTGGGGATTGAGCCTCGTGAAGAGACAAAAAGCGGCTTCTTACGTCCTGTGGGCAGGCGGCGCGACCGTAACTAATGGGCCGTGAGATCGTCGTTCTGTGGTGGTAGACACTGGAAGAAAAAAAAATCGAGCGTAAGGAAAAGTGAAGGGATTATATGTTTTCAGGCGGGCAGGGGCCTGGTCAAATAACCCAATTGAGAGCCGATCACCTCATGTTAAGAGACAAACTTCTGAGATAAGCGCAGTGATGTGACAATGAGATCAAGAAAGATCAGAAGTTTCGTCGGCAGTAGGACAGCAGAGCGCGGCGGGCGGGCGAGACCGCCGGCCGCGGGGCGGGGGGGCCGGCCCGGCTAATTTCTATTGCAACAGGAGGGGGGGGGACTCGTAGAGAGAGTTGCACAGGCGGACGGACGTCGACTAGTGGTTTTAAGAGTCAAGTTGGGTTTATGTTCGACGATTTATTAACGATGGCCGCACAGCATGAAGGGTACCAGAGAGGTGAGCGGGGGACCGGCGGGGCCATGATCATCCGCTCGAGCGAGGCCTTCTCGCTGGTGGCGGGGCGGCGGACCGGATATGGCAGATCTCGCACCTTTACTAAAACAGGTGAAAAAGGCGCAGGGAGCTTAACTTTTATGAGAGTGACGAGGGATAAAGTGGATCTCTGGGATCATCTGACGCGGCGCGCCCCACGCGGGAATCCGAGATAGTTAGTGCCGCGCGAAGGAAGTTGACTGAAGCCCAATGTAAAACTGGCGACAGATGAGGGCTGTGTGCATAGGGGGCGTGCCGCGGATGGGGGCAGGGGATTTACGCGGACGTGCAGTCAGGACGGCGGGGCGGAGTTGTGTGCTAAAAACCATAGCCGAAAAGGAAGGCTAGCGCGCCACAGCCGATGCCGTTAACAGGCTTGTGGTAACAGAGAGTGGTCGATGCACGCGCGCGCCTGGAATACCTCATCAACGCTGTGATCCGGGCGTCGAAGGTGAATCGAATCTTTCACCTAACATGGCGCGACTAACAAAACCGATTAAAAACGGCACCTCTGGCTAAATCGATGAACACCGCCATCCATCCGTACGGGGTTTACAAATACTCGATAACCTGAATTACAATCTTAGCCGAAGCGGCCGAATGAGTCGCTTCAGCCATCCGATTGGCTGGTTGGCATCAATGCACACCGCCAATGACAGCTTTATTCCCGACAGAAGGTGGCTTTCATAAAAGCACTGTGCGGGTAAGACCCCAACTTGCGCATTCTTGTTTGAGCGTGAAGAAAATATTAAGAAATTTGTCTCAAAAGATAATTGGGAAATTCATGGCAATTTTGCCAGCAGAGAGGTCATATACAATGGCCGGTGGTTTTGATGAAAAATTTACAAAAGACAAAGAAAATAAAACCATTTAAAAGCCGGTTATGGGATCCAGGAACAGCCGATGCCATACCCATCAATGCAAAAAAGACAACATGGCAGTGTAAGTGCAGAAAGCAAACGCTTCCAAAGAAACCTGTCGCCTACCTGTATGATTCACTAGCTTGCAAACGCGGACGCCCAATAGCCGTTTGGTCTCCTTCCCGCCAAGGCTACACTAGGTCTTTGCCTAAACACTATATGAGCGGGCATAAAGTCCTGACTTATCCAGTACGGACGCACGTGCGTTGCCAGAAGATTATATGAGACCGTTACGACACATTTAAGGCATTATAGAAGACTCAAAGTATGCGAATTTCAGCGCAATTAAAAAATCAAATTGGGTTAAACAACAAACGAATTTTTAATAATGCACGATTCTGACCATTTCGCTATTATTCCGACACCGGGGCTTGGCTAAAAAATTAAACAGAGGCTGAGGCAAAGCTCTATGTACTCGTTTAGCGCTTTTGTCGCAAGATAAGTTGATTGCGACGATGCAAGATGATGCTCTGGCGTGTTATGCGTCTAAAATCAAAAAAGCAGAAGCCGAGATTGACTGGCAGTTTAGTGCGAATGAAATTAACCAGTTCGTGCGTGCTTTTAACCCAGCTCCCGGTGCTTTTGCGCGTATAAACGGGGAAGTGTTAAAAGTTTGGCAAGCAACAGTCATTGAGTCAAGTTCTGGGAAACCAGGAGAAATAATGGCTTCAGGGCGTGAGGGCGTACAGTGGCGTTTGGTAAAGGTGCGATTGATATTTAGAGAAATTACAGAAATCCGGTGGACGAAAACGGATGGCAGGCAGAATTTTAGCGGAAACACATTCACAGCCTTGATTGTTTTGATCCCTTTAGTGCGCATGAATAAAACGCAACGTATGCGGCGACCACCTTGGGAAAGTATTTACGGGCTCGAGTTTACCTTGAATTACATCTGTTGGCGCCGCGAATTCCAGGTTGTCTGGTCAGCAGTGTGTGCGATTCAGGACTTGACATCGGGTGTGATGCGCTTTTTACGGCAGCTTGATTTGCCTTGCTGCGGTTGTTGTTGAAAAAGGCCAGGCAAAGATAATCAACCTGCGCTGTTTCGTTGCTGGTTTGCTTGTATCAATGCAATACAGTAAAGCGCCGCCACATGGGCGTTGACATCCGTTTTCAACAGCGCAGGCCATCGGAAGTGGTAAGGGTGCACAGGGTTTAGTCAACGCCAATACCTGCGCCAATTAGCGCCGAAGCGTGATGACACTCTGGTAAAGGCAGCCCAAGTTGATGTGGCATTATTCTTATTCCGCAAGGGTTGATAAACTTTCCACAAACAAACCTGAGAACTTATCAAGCGTATTGGTATGATAATTCGACGCCCACATGACGCACGGTTAACAGCGCACAGATAAGCGTAAATGAGTCTACGGACAACCTTACTTGTGTTGATTCAGATAATGGTCGGTGTTGCTGCGGCTGCAATGAATGCCGACGTCACCATAGAGTTGTGACGAGCAGACCGGTTCGCCGTTTGGGTGGGGAGGAGGATGTAGGGGCGTCGGGCCGAGGCTTGGGGCGGGGCCAACGCAGGTGATGCAGTTTGGTGGGGGTTGTGTGGTGGGGGGGCGTGCGAGCTAGGGGTATGTTGGCTTTATTTTTCATGTGCACGGACGATTGGCAGCGACGGTGCTCGATGCTTGGCCGCCGTTTGTCCGTGGTGGGTGGGGAAACAACGCACTAGCTTGAGACGATAACCGTTACACGGCCTGCGCCATATGATGCTGAACGCATTGACGCGAATTGAGCAGAAATCTTGGCGCCTAGGAAGTCAGGTTAATTCAAACTGTTTGGTTGACCCAGCTAACTGCCGTCGCAGTGTGGGATGGCCAGTGCCATTTATCGGATCTGGATGTGCCTTGTTCGGCGTCGGGTGTCGTGCGCTCTCACCCCTGGATAATTAGAAATTGGGTGTCTCGCGGGGGACGCGAGAGTTGAACCTATTCAAATTTTGTCGTGGTCAATCCAAGATCGTAGGCACGACTTCTTGATGCATTATGCAGCAGACTCGCGCTGAATAAAGATGTAAGTTGCTGTATGTGGACATGATTCGATGTTTGCTTGAAGAAAACAACGGCAATTGTGGTAAAGTTTTGTCCGAAAAGTCACATCCCACGGTCATGCGCTTGTCAATTACGTCAGGGTGCTCAGGTGCGTCATGCGGTGTGATGGGCAGGATTGATTACCGGATTCTCAACATGACGTTTCTTTTATACGCTTGTTGCATTAAGCTCTATAGCTAGGCCATGTTGGGTCGCACATTGATGCGTATGGACCCTGTTGTTGATGTTATGTGTGATTTTTATCACTGACAGCACATAGCTTATGGCAGATATTCAAAATCAAATATTTTGCTTGGGATGAAGTGAAGGAAGGCTATTGAGTTAATGTTGACCTGAGATTATTTTGGAATCCACGTTAGACACACTTGAAAAACGTAGTGCATTCTCTACTTTCGTACCAAATTTAGTTGCTTCGAGCGCGTTGGTATTGGATTTAGAAAGAAAGTGGCGGTGAGTAACTTGCGCAGTTGGATTGCTTATTCTGCCTGGACACGTCAATATCGGTTTGAAGCCAGTCGATTGTGTCCAAAATTTTCGATACTTGGACGAAGCGCTTGCAAGTTTTAATCAATTATACGTGGGTCGTCCAGTCAGTTGATATTGAAGTATCAGCTTAACAGCCAGGAGTGGACTATACGGCTACGGCTGCGCTATGTGGCTTTGATCTACCAGAGTGCCTAAAGCCTTTCAAATTGAAACATTTGGTTCCAGTGAATGGAATCTTAAGAGCCAAAACAGTTGGAATGCGCAGAGCGCTTTACCATCTCTTCTACACGAATCACATATGAAACAGGTGGTCTGTGAGAAACTCTCATTATTGGTGCGGTTTAGGTGCCTGATGTTATTTTTAGAGCACTTCCGGGTGCTAATACAGAATTCTTTTGAACGCCTTATCGATTACTGATTGCCTTAAGTTTCCTTTGGTTTATCTCTCATGGCCATTGTGGTTATTTGTTTATGGCGGCTTGGACGCGGACGAACTGCAAAGCGGTGAGTTGGGGTTCCAAGCTCGCGCTTGTAGATTACTGTTGATTTTTTCGCTTAGATGGCCATTCTTCCCGCGTGCCTTTAATCTACACGTATTCCGTCCAGTTTCTGGGAAAAAAGTATCTAATCATGGTTTGATTTAACGCCGTCGGCATCGAGGCGTTGGGAGGCGGTCGTGAATCTTGGGCATTACCAGCTTGATAATTCTGTTAGAGAGATTACGCCGAAAAGCGCAAGTGACGGCATACATTATCAGAGCCGACGCTCATCTGTGCACTCCTTAAAACGAAAATGTTATGGCCTCAGTCGAGATCAAAAGCCACTTATTTAGCAAGATGGCAAGGTCATTGCGTTTGCCAGTCCGATGATATGGCTTTGTTCCCGGAGTATGCCTTAATTGCATCGTGTGATGCGTCAGTTATTCGCGTGCAAAAAGCTTTAGGTGGTGGAGTCTGCGCGGAGGTGAGTTATTTGCGTGTGTGGCGCCAGGAGTTGTTTGGAGTCTGTAGATGAAGATATGTCGCTACGTGCAATTGCTGCAGCCTACAACGACAGATTGGCGAAGTAGCGAAAGACATACGCCGGTTATCGTGATTATTCAGGATGTTGCTGTTATCGCCAGGTGCTGACCCGTGCTATAATATCCTTACGTTAACCTTGTTTTATTACTATCACTTTTCTGCGCTTCCGCTGCTTTTTTGATCAAGGTGAACGATTAAGTCGCCTGGGATGTGGCTTGCGGTACACGGCGTTTGCTCAGGGCGCTTTTAGTCGGCCGTCATTTAGTTGCATAGCCAATGATGAGCTAGTATTTGACTGAGTCATTAATTTGATGACGCAACAATTGAGAAGAAGCCCGTGATGCCGCGCAATTGA